>NC_134463.1:83251436-83445056 GCF_047948215.1 Lycorma delicatula
TCTATCTGATTTTTAACATTCTTCTATAGCACCGCATTTTAAAAGTTTCTAATCTTTTCTTGTCAGGTACACCGATCGTCCAAGTTTCACTTTCATATAAAACTAGGCTCCAAACATATATTTTCAAAAATCTTTTCCTGACGTTTAAATTAATGTTTGATGCAAACAAATTATATTTCTGACTGAAGGATCGTTTCGCGTGTGCTATTCGGCATTTTACATTGCTCCTGCTTCGTCCATATTTAGTAATCCTACTTCCCAAATAACAAAATTCTTCTATTTCCATAATCTTTTCTCTTCCTATTTTTACATTCAGTGGTCCATCTTCGTTATTTCTACTACATTTCATTACTTTTGTCTTGTTCTTGTTTATTTTCGTGCGGTAGTTCTTGCGTAGGACTTTATCCATGCCATTCATTGTTTCTTCTAATTCCTTTTTACTCTCGGTTAGAATTACTAAATCATCAGGAAATCGTAGCATCTTTATCTTTTCACCTTGTACTGTTCTTTGTTCTTTAACGTCATTAACTGCTATTTCAAAATTGGCATTATTACAATATTTTCCCTGCTGGAGCTATAGCTGTATCTAGGCGGGAAAGTAAAAGAATTACGTTCCCTAGTATGTGTTTTTTTTTTTTTGCTGTTGATACCACCACATAATCTAGAAGCTTTTGCTTGGGATATGGAAATGGAATTTTTAGCGTGTAAAAAATTCCATGCCTGACCGAGAATCGAATACGGGACCTCCGAATGAAAAATCAAGACATTACCACTCCGCCACGGAGATCTGCTATTTTAAAACAATATCCAAATTTCACAGCTATTTCTTTAGTGATTTACCTACAATGAACGCATTTAGAAAAGACAAAAATTGTTAAGTTCTAAGTGTTGAAAACACTTACTAACAATATTTGGTTATTAAATAACAAAAATAAAAAAATGTATTGTTGGAGGTCCCGGGTTTGAATTCCGATAAGTCACGGCATCTTTTCATACACAACATATTTCCACCGGACTAATGACCATAACTGTTGATGCCCGTTCTTTCATAAAAAAATCAAAATTATTTAAAAATCAAAAATCAGTAATTCGTAAAACAATTTCTAAATGTATCCGGATATTCATCGTATAATTCTGGAGTACATAAAATTATTAAGATTTCAATAAAGATTAATTTAAATCATCATAAAATTAATCAGTACAAACTTAATACTGTAATACAAATATACATACACTCCCACAATACACGAAGAAATAAATAATTCATTACATGAAGAAAACAACGAAATGTTACCTACTTCTTTCACAAATCAAATATCTAGTATTACCGCTGGGTAATATTACAGCTGTGTAACTTAGTGGTAAATATTTACTTCATTAAATCAATAGATATCTCGTAAACCAATACAAGAAACGTTCAAGAGTTTTATCAATTGTTCAATTAAAACACTTTAGTTATATTATAAAAAGTGGTAAAAATTAATGGTACTTACGTATTAACGCCACCGCAGCTACAGCATTATTTAAAAAGTAGTCAATCGGATTTCGGTGGAAAATGGGCCGATATAGATTTTAACATAGATTCAAAACAGTCTCTTTATTAATTTTAATAAATGGTTATTTTATTTATTTTATAAATATAATTTAACCAAACTTAACCTACGCTCGCTAACCTTGACTAATTAACAGGAGTGTTTTGATTATTTAAATAATAAATAATTGCAATAATTACTGAATTTATTAAATAAATACTCAAAAAATTACGGTGTTAATTAGTCAAGGTTAGCGAGCGAAGCGAGCGTAGGTTGTTTGTTTAAATTATATTTTTAAAGTAAATAAATAAATATAAATAACCATTTATTAAAATTGATAAAGAGGGTGTTCACTTTCCAACGAAATCCGATTGACTACTTTATTTTTAAATAAAGCTGTAGCTGCGGTGGCGTTAATACGTAAGTAACAAATTAATTTATTTTAAAAAAAATTTAATAATGTAAATTATTATTAAAATTTTGGGTACATAGATCATTTAAGTTATTAAATACACATAATTTAATATAAATTAATGAACAGTTAAATTTAGTAATTGTAAATTTTATGGGGCTGCTCACAGACCAATTGTTTTTAGTCACTAAATCCTCACTTATTTATTATTCTACAATTCTGACATAAAATTTACGAAGGTGATACAATATACTACAGCAGACGTAGTAATAAAGTTTTTACGACGTAATTAATTTTAAATGGATCAGCGACCCAAGTTGCTGTAAAATCCATATAGAATGAGATCATCTCCATCTCTTTGACTTGGTAAGTTGAAAGCCAGTCATAGGCTGGCAAAGAGTACAAAATTGGAATTATCACTGTACGCATTAAATGACAATTATTTTGTGTTGGTTTATCCCTGATATATCATAGTTAATCATTTTTATAAATAAGATCTTTTTTAAATCCTATTTCGAATGACGATATTGAGATTTTATTAAGGAAAAGAAAGGGTGTTAGTCATGCTATTTGGATGTTAGTGTATTAAGAAAATCATAAAAACTAGAGGAAGATATTGCTCGACGTGCAGGCCTATTTTTTATTATATAATAAAAAAAATAATTGTTTTATGTTCATCACTTAAATTTTGATTGAAAAACAAATTATTTAATACAAAGATTATTTTTTTATAATTTAATTACTTCATAAAAAGTATCTGTCTTACAAGAAGTAATAGTATTGATTTCAATTTATTTTTATATTTTTATAAATACCTAACCTCAGCACAGATTAGAAGAAGAGAATCTTAATAACGTGGTTTTATAAAAAAATACTTTTAAATAAATCATTTTCAATGATAAATAATATTTGTATCTAAACATTTAAGTTAAGGTGACTTTGGTCTCCTTAACACGGAAGATGATAGGGTCGAGCCTACGCTTCCCATCCAAGATCACCGCCTCCGTCTTCCGCTCCACAAGCTTCAGGCCCCTCGATACGAGCCACTCCTTCACCATACAAATCGCCATATTGCCTTTCTCAGCGACTTCCAGCTCTGTGCTGCCGATGACAACTAGTGCCAGGTCGTTAGCAAAACCGACTGGGTTAATCCCATCCAGGTATTCGATTCTCAGCACACCATCATAAGCGATGTTCTAAAGCAGAGGACTGAGTACTAACCCCTAAGGAATACCGCACACCACCACATGGACAACTGACAGCCTCTCCGTGCTAGAGACCAGATAACTCTCAAACAGGTACTGAGGTACAAGCTCACGGCGTGCACCTCAATGCTCTTCATTGATTACCCGCTAGGGCAGTCTATTAAAAGCATTTTCTACATCTAGGAGAACAACAGCGGTATTCATTTAGTTCGTCAGGTACTAACGGCAGCTTCATCGACCGGCCCCAAAACTCGATCCATAGCATGCAAGGTGGATCTATGTTTGCGGGACCCGAACTGGCGATAACCAGTTACGTTATCCAACTGGTCACGACCTTTCACAATCAAGGCTAGCCCGGCCACCTACCATGCCCCTGGCACGTATTTGTTTGTTGCGTAGTCAACTAGTAGTTGAATGCGTCGACAAGCTTCTCTTGGACCACCTGAGCCAAGACCTGCACCACTTTGCGCCAGTGATGCCATCCAGACCGGGACTCTTCCGCAGACTGAGGGCTTACAAACTGCCATAACTTTAAACAGAGGAACTATCCCCTCCAGGGTAATCTCCCTACAAGAGTAATTTCACCATGTGTCAACCAGGCGCTCCACAGGAAACGTGGGGAGGGAACGATCAAACTTCTTCGTTACAATCTTGTAACCGTCTCCCACACGTCCATATCGATCTCATGGAGCAGGTCAGTCCACCTGGCTTCCTTAGCACGACTGATACCTGTTTTGTAAGTCCTCCTAGCTACCCCAAGAATCCTCCTTGCCTCTAGGATACCCAGCCTCTCATTGCCCCTGAGTAGCCTTTGCAGCCTCCTTCTGGCTCTTAGGCACTCGCTCGGTATCTTCCCTACTTCCTCACACCATCAGTTGACACTCCTTCTCCTGGCGGCACGTTTCGGCCGAAGCTCGCCAAGTGCCCCCTGCACAATGGAGGTCACCTCATCAGGCATGTCCGCGTATCATAACCTGTCAGCGATATTACGGCGAAAGCCTCATCTCACGCTCGTGCACTTTCCATGAGATGGGAGTGCGGCTTACTTTACCTCCTTCAACTTCGTAGACAAACGAAACGACCTCATAATCGCTGATGGTCTCCTCTTCCAGAACACGCAAATTGGTAACCCTTTGGCACACCTTCTAACTAGTGAAGGTGACATCGATAAATGACAACTACTCACCCCTCTCAAACGTAGGACATAAGCCATCACTCACGAACGATCAGCATCGCTTGCAGCCTCCCCCAGGATCTGCTCCTTTGATCAGTGTCATGACCCCATGACACACCCCATTGGATTGAAGTCACCGGCGAGTATCATCTTAGGCCATCTCCTAGCCTCACCCATAACTTCATCGATGTAACCCTTGTACACCTTTAAAACCGAAATTGAAGAGATGTAGCCCACTAACAAGGTGACCTCCCTGAGCTTCACAACAGCAAAGCCTATCCTTAGGGCTACGCTGCCAGTGATGCCACCCACATTCATATTTTCGATTATACGTATTTTCGATTATGATCGAAAATACTCGGGACACGTCCACAAATGCAACGACTACGTCCGTATCCCTAATCTTTGTCCAATTTTTGTCCTCAGCCAGCTTCCTATTTGGTTCACTTATCAGGATGAAGTCTGTTCGGCTTCTCATCGTCAACTCCCATACCGCATCATGCGCCAGCCTATTCCTATTAGCGTTAAATTGATGGAATCTAACTATGCTTAGAGGTACAGCCACCTATTTTTTGTTCTTACTTTCTGCACTTCATGGCCTCTTTGCACTCCCGACTAATATGGGCCTCCTTGCCGCGCAATTGTAACATTGCCTCCAGATGCTAGGTGGCCAAACTCACCACTCCGGAAACAACGTTCCTCGGATGACTTCCCTGAGACCCTACAGCGAATCCTTCCGACTTTAACTCAGCCTTTTTTCAACAAGGTGTTACTAGTAGCCCTAGCACCGAGGCAGTCTTCTTGCACCAAAATGATCTCCATACGGAGGAGACTCTGATCGCCCCACTACCCCATTAGCTGCCGCAGCAATGTCAACTTTACGTTCTCCTATGTAGTGAGTTTATCAAGGTCTTTGACCAAGAGCGCTACCGAACGGAGAATAAGAAATGTTTTTCCTCGGAATTGAGAATTAAATTTCCAGATTTATATTGTGGAAATTAGTCGGGAATTTACGGACGTTGGTAGATACATTAGGTCATGTCATCGAGAAGTAAATGTTGCAAACAAAGATAAAAACTTTAAACAAAGACAAAACGCAGTATTTAATTTTTAGTAAAAAATCGCGAGAGGTACGAACCGTGCAAATTCAAAGGATTAAGTTACATAGTCTTAATTTGTAGTCGGTCGGTAACAACTCAAATATAATAATGAAACTAATTACGTTCTTATTAAACTTGTTTAATAACATATTGAAAATAGTTTCCGACTTCTGTTCTCACAGTAGATTAAATTTTAATATATGAAGTAGTCTGTCTAGTCTAGCAATACGTGTATGTCAATCGGTAATTAAATATTAGTTTAAATTATTACAGTGACGTATAGGAAATTATAATTTACCTTCGGTAGGTAAATTGTAAACATTGCAGGAAATGAATGTTCATTATTTATATTTATTCACGGGAAAAAATGTATGTTAAATAAAAAATTTATATGATTATGTAATTAATTAATCTAATTATTCTCATTTGCAATTTTTCTTTCTTAATCCGAAAATATCATGCTGAAATATAACATTCATTCTCCGTTTATGTTCTAGTGCATCCAAATTAAACCTGAAATGTTTTACAATTTAACGGCTAAACGCATCACAAAGGTTTCAATGGTGATTTACTTTATTGCAGAAAAATTAAAGCAGGATCTTTGTATAATTAAAGACAAGAATACGAATATCTGTTTTATTTACATATTAATAAAGGAATGTTATTATTTTATTTATTAACATACATGGACATTTTGTAAATAAATTAATTTATAAATTTTTATTTAACTCCACAGATCATATTGCAGATATTATGGTTTTTAAATTCAAAACAACGTGATAACGAAGTGGACGGTATATACGGTAAATTCATAATCTGAAATAACCTGATGTAATATTTTAATCAAATTCCACAGAAAATATTCATTCCTTTTGAAATGTTCAAATAGGTCTTTTACATTTTCTTACATTAGTCCCTGCCAAACAAAATTTATTAAATTTGTGCTATGTATATGTCGGATTACGTAATAAAATATTATTTTATTTGAAAAGAAAAACGATATTATAAATGTCATTAAAATATCAGTATTCAATATTTTTTTAATTATAGTGCAATTTGATGAAAATTTATTTAACTGTGCCTCTTTATATTAGTCACCTAATATGCTTAAAAAGAATGAAATATGACCCGAACACGATTCTAATCCGCCCAAAGGAAAGCCGATAAAACATAAACCAATGACATTTTACATTCATCCAAGCAACTTAGGTTTCTCCCTCCTCTACAGTTTACATCAGTAACTAAACAGTTAAAATACAATTATTTTCCTAACCAATCGCACTTACGATTGTCAAACCATAAAGTCAATACTTCTCACCAATCTTTACTTTAAGAGGAACTGAGCATTAATTTGGCAATATATTCCAACCAATACGTACCGTCCCTAAATGCTGTTAACACTGTCCCATATACAATCACTAAATTTTACAATTTATTAGACACAAAGAATGAGAACCATCCAGCAACAATTATTTTGACCAAACACCAGAGAATTTGTTAAGAACACTATTATTTTATCGGGTAAGCATAACAAAACTACATGCTTACTAATCCAAATCCATTTCTGATTCATTATTCATATGACTATAAACAACCCGCTGTGATTGCACATGTACGATTTCAATTTATTATGTAAACAGATATATGACTGTACTTTTTGACAGATGCAAACAAGGAACTGTTTCCAGGCAAAAAAATAATGTATTACCATATTATTTTTTATGTATTTTTAAAACAGAGATCTCTTTGGCATTGCCGGAGAAGCTAACGCACTAAGTTAAGAGAGATTTTAACTTAATTCTCCTGCGATGTCACTAATTCTTTCAAGAAAATCACTACTAAAATCTTTGTGATGCGTTGAGCTATGAAATTTTACAGATATCAGGTCTAGTTATGAAGCAGTATAACATCAACAAAGAATGAATGTTATATTTCACCAGGATATTCTCGGATTAAAACACAAAGAGAAATTGCAAATGAAAATAAGAAAATAATTAAATTCGTTAATTAGAGAAACTGATATTTAACGTAAGTTTTCCCCGTGAAAAAATATAAACAATAAACATTTACTTTTAAAATATAACATCTTGTATATAGTATATTTTCAACAGAGTTCAGGATCGGATCCTATTTATCGGTCAAGATTTGTTGTATTCCAATTGATTTAATCAATTTAACCAATTTGATTGGTTAAAGATTAAGGATTATTATTGGTTGGAATATACTGCTTAATAATTGGTCAGTTCATTTTACTGTTGTGTATTCGTACTTGTGATTGGTCAAGAAAATACGGTATTTTGATGGTTAGTTACTGAAATAATTTGTGGTGGCGGAGAAACTTAAGTGTAATCTGCGGTAGGCAAGATTAAATGTGTCTTGTCATTGGTTTATGTTTTATCGATTTGCTTTTTACTGAATAGTATCGTGTTTGGATAATATTCATTTCTTTTTATGCATGTTAGGTGACCATTATGAAGAGGTAAACGTTAAATAAATTCTCACCAAATTGCACTATTATTAAAAAGTAATGAATTCTAGTATGTTAAACTGCTTACTAAGTTAATATAAACTCGAATTTATAAAATAAATAATTTAAACAAGGAATTTTAAAAGAAAATAAAGCTGTAGATATTATTGTTTTTTTTAATTTTTTTCTAAACCGCTTTGTGGTAATTTAATTAAGACTTTTGAAAATGAGACGGGTTTTAATTACGTGGGTCTAAATTACGTGGGATTTTTTATACAAAAAAAAATTATATTGAGTACAATTACATAGGTTTTAATTGATAATAGGTAGATAATTCTATTCAGTATAAAAATTACGTCGATATTAACAGAAAATATATATATTTTAATAATAATAAAAAAAAATAGATTATAATTTGTTTTTGAAATTATAAATAGAGTTACAACCAAGCCTCTCAATAGTTGTTTTTAACTTCCTTGTACGAAGTAAAGGAAGTATTGTGATCGCGAACAATTTTCAGATTTCAACGGAAATATCTTTTTTGACCATCCCTGAATCCATTTTCACTAGTTTCGGCGGGACGTGTATACGTGCGTATGTATCTCGCATAATTAAAAAACAATTAGCCATAGGATGTTGAAATTTTGGATTTAGGACTGTTGTAACATCTAATTGTGCATTTTCCAAAAAAGCCCAGAAAAATCTGAATGTTGAAATTTTTTTTTAACTGCAGTAATAAGCCCTCATTGAGAGCTTTTCAACGATATATCATTAGTGGTAATTACTTTCATTGGTTTCAAAGTTATAGCCAAATAAAATTTTAATTAATGAAATATTTGGATCTTACAAGAGAAGATACATCGGTTCTAATCATTCTTCATGACTTTTTTAATTTATTTATTTTTTTATATTTAAATATATTAATTTATTAATAATTATTAACCCGTGATAGTGAAAATAATTTAACAATAAATAATTATTCAATAAAAAAAATGAAAAAAAGCAAAAGTTATTATTAAAATAAAATTTTATGTACTTTTAAAAATGTGTATGTGTAATTTAATAGGCATTATTACATATGTGTACATGTAATTGATTTGGTGAAACATCTGATTATTTAATATTAATTGAAAATTATAATTTACAATCGTATTATTTTTATACTTTCTAGTTTAATTTCTGTTTAATTTTATCTACATTAAAGTTAACTACAGAGTGACTGAAAAATAAACCCTCACAAGAACAACATATACACTGAGGCATACATGCTCGATCTTTAATAAGTTGCAAAAAATCTTATTTTTTAGTTCATTACTCCTCTGATATTGTCGGACGACATTCTTCCTAAGTCGGAGTTGATCATCATTTCGTTTATTTGTTTTTTGTTGCCAATCATTTAATCGCTCTTTGTTTTGATATAATTCTTCTGATGTTAATTTGTGTACACGTTCTCATGTTTTCAAATTTTCACCCTCTTTGTATTCATCATCCTTTCTTTATCTTTTTATTCTTTCCTTGGTCTTAAAGTTTTCTTCCTCTTCATATTCATCTTATTGATTTTTGAGATGTAATTCTTGATGATACCGTTCTTTTTCCTGTATGATTGTTTTTTTGTATTTTTTCATTTTTGATTATTCACCAAATAAACTAATAATAAAAACTGAATATTTTACACCCTTAAGTCGAAATTAACATTTTTAACCAGTACACAAGAGTTTATTAAACGGAATAGTTTTAATTATTATTAACTTTTATTTATACGACACGCCACAAATCTGAAACGTTATTTAATCAGCAACTCACGAAGATAAGAATAAAACTGATCTAGTAATACGAGTAATAAAGGGACTTTTACTCTATCCTAATATTTCATGTAAGTTTGTTGAATCAATAATTGTATAAATATTTTGTATTAATAAAAACTAATATTTTAGCAATTGTGTAACTGTCCACTTATTAAAGAATTGGTATATCACTTTCAAATGAAATAAGTTTAAATGAAGTACAGAAAAAAATTGTTGTACATGTAATTTAATAGGCGCACAAGGAAGACATGTGGTATCCACATCAGATTTTTTTATTTTGATAAAATTACTTTTTAATCATGCGTCATACCCAAAAATTCCATGATCATTAAACAAAATAAATAGATTTTGTCGGAGTTATACTTTAGTAATAATGGTCGAAAGGCCTAACCTGACAAAGGAAAATTCTGTTATTAAAGAGGAAATGTAAAACTTAAAGCCAATGAACAGCTAAGAATCCAGTGATTGTTTTTCTATAACAGATACTTTAAAACATATGTATATATTGTCTAAAAGCAGATATAAGAACTCATCCATTTTTTAAAAATATTTAAAACTTTAATTTTAACATGAAGCCTTTAAAACGTTTCACTGAAAAATAATTTTTCCAAAATATTTCGAAAAATATTTTTGGTATTCAGATTCTTTGCATATTGTATTCTCTTTCCCTTTCCTATATATTTTTTTAAATATTGATTTTTATGTATCCCATGAGAATTCCCGACCATAGAAACGAAAAGAAATATGTAAATTATAAAGAATAAGAAAAAATATGGTGTTTTTTTTTAACTTTAACTAAATTTTAACTATTATCAATGTTCATTGATAGTTTATAAAATAATATAAAATTAAAAAAATATTTTTCTTTTCAGAGAATATAATTAATGAACTCATTATTTTTATTACGTCATAATTTTTGTTATTTGTATGCGCGCGCGTGAGTGTGCGTGTATCACAAAGTTCTCCCGGAACTTTTACAACTTATATTTACTCATTAAAATAATGTTAAAGTTCATATAAAATGTATGTCCTAAAATGTTTCGCTAAAGTTTGGTGCTTCTTTATGATTTTTGATCAAGAAATTGACCTCTACCTTACTTAAGTTTTAAGAATATTAAAACACGAAAAGGTTTTGTCGGAAAACACACTTTTTTAGGTTTAGAATAAATTTATTAATTTATTAATAAATATATCAAAATTTCTAATTAACTTTTTCGATAATTTAATTCTGAGAAAATCTTTGTAAATAACGTTTAATAAAATTAAACACCAATTCGAGAAGTTTAACTTTAATAAAAAACCAAACACACAACCTGGAAAACTGATACGATTTTAAACATAACACTTTACATAAAAATTACAAAAATAAATTTGAAAGATAACTAAAAAAGTTTTTGTTCATTGGTATGCAATAACAGCTGATCACCAATTAAGTTTAGAGTATAACATTTGAATATTCACTGGCGGTATGTATGCTGTTATTGTTCGGTCAATCATTTATAACGGGTGATTACAAAAATCTGTTTTCATTTGGAGAATTGACACGGACATGTTAATTTATGGTAAACTAAATAAAAAGTATTCGCTGTTGTACATGAATAACGAGAAAATTATCGAGATCGAAAATTACCGGATCGCAAAATATTTGAGGTGGAGAGGCGAATTACAGAAACGGGTATGCTTAAACCACAATGATTTGATGTTAGTGGTGAACGCCTTTGTAAGAAATGACAACGCTGAAGAACCAATATTGATTGAGGTAAAGTACCACTTCAATCTCATGAATGTTGTCACATCGCTTTCATGTTTTGCAATTAATTGTGTGACGAACGTTACGGGAGCAACAATTATAATCAGTCCATACAACACGTGTTCAAGAGTTATTACTTTCTGATTTTGATAAACGGATGAAATCCTGTGATGATTAATTAGAAAATGTGAACATTGATTTCCTAAGTAATATCCTAATTACTGATTAACGCTACTGTATAATAAATGGCATTGTAAATTAACGTAACGCTCACACTTGGACAAAAGAAAATCCTCACGAGAGGGCTACAAGTCATTTCCAGCGCGCTTTTTTAAATTTCATTTTTCATTTTTTTGTTAATTAGTTTTTTGATGTTAATTTCATAGGTCCTTTTTTCTTACCGTCAAGGCCCAATGGAGAGAGAGCGGTACTTTGATTTTTGGCAAACAAACCTGATAAAACACTTGAAAAATATTTCATTTATAAATAAAGTACAGATGTGGTTTTTTAATGATGACGGACCTGTTCACTACTGTTAAGGTGTGTCGAATCATTTAAACAAAATTTATTACGCAATGGATTGGTCGAAACGGATCAGTAAAATGGCCAACTCATCTCATACCAGATCCTTTTCCTTTGGGGTTGGATGAACTCGGTAGTCTATTCCGCTTGTATTGGCGCGTAAGAAGAATTGAGACATCGTACAATAGAAGCCGTAGCTACTATTAAGAATAATAATGATGCTATTAGACGCCACCGAGTAGAATGGATTCGCCAAACAGAACTACGCATTAAGCAGAGTGGTGGTCACATTGAGCAACTGCTTTGAACAAATGTTTGCAATATTTATCAAGAAAATCATTTTGATATTTATGAATTTTTAGAAAAAAAAATCAAGAAATATGTGATTTTTATTTTTTAAATTTGATTTTTACTTTTATTTTTTCTATTACTGATAAATTTTCTATTTGTTTTCATTTACATTCTATTGTTCAAACATTGATGAAAGTTTTTCTGTTTAAAATCGTATCACTTTTCCGTTCCAGTTTGTTGGTTTTGTTTCTAAGTCGAACTTCTCAAATTTGTGTTTAATTTTAATAAAGGTTATTTAAAATAATTTTCTCTAAATTATATTCTCTACAAAGTTAACTAGAAATTTTTATTTGATTAATGGTAAATTAATAAATTTATTTTATTCCAAACCTAACAATTTGTATTTTTTGTTTTCCGGCATACTATTTTTTATTTTACCTGTTTTTTCTTAAAAATTAACTGAAATATAAGGCAGTATCCATTTTTATCCAATTTTTTACATCAAAAAACTTAAGAAAATACCAAATTTACCCCTCGATTGGTACGACAAGAATTTTAATAGGATTTAATTTCACAGAGGGAACAGAAATCAAGGCTAAATCTTTTGCGAACCGAAACTCGGTAACGAAAAATTTTCTGACCAATGTTTATATGAACCTTTTTCTTATTTTTTGATATAGGATCATTTCCCGAGAGATGGCCGACTCATTTTTATCGTTATAAGTTATTAAAATTATAAATTTGGAATCACTCTATTTAGATAAAATACGTATAAAAACGAAAATGTAACTTTGTATAAATACTTATAACTCATGCTTAGAAAAGAAAGTGTTAAAGAAATTTTATAATAAACCAAAAATTTTTAATATAATATTATTCCTTTCCCGGTAGATGTATCTAGAATAAGGAAAGATTAGTAGGGAACTCATGTCAGAAATGAGATATCTGGATTTTTGTAAATCTTTACGTTTTAGAATCTGTTTATGTAGACCAAAATAAAATAATATGATATAATATTAATAATATAATAGTATGTGCGTACGTATGCTTTGGCCGTCAATCTCAGGATTGAGCAAACCGATTTTCTTCAATTTGGTTAAAATATTTTTACTGTTGGGCATTAATATATATTGATATTTATAAAAATTTCTTAATGGGGTGAGAGATATCGCAAAAAAAAAAATAATTTCGATTTTCTTCAACGGCACTTCAGAAAATATTTTACTTTGTCAAATTTATTATCTACACTGCATGTATAAATATAAAAAAAAGCTTTTTTTTCAAAAAATCAATTCTCCACCTCTTAAAACTGCAATTTGTTTTTTATTCTTCTGCTGTATCTCCCTTCAGTTTTGATATTACTCAAAAATATTTTGAATGTTTAACCTCATATATAGAGCTATAAATGTCTAATTTTTTTTTTAAATTATAAACCCCGGAATAAATTGCAGAAAAGTTTTTATAAAAATGTATTTATTCTTATTTTAGCCTTTATTATACAGAATGTATATACGAAAAACTTTACTTATGCGAATTCGTTAAACTTTCTTACATATGAATAATTTTGGAAAACATTTTCTTAAAATTTATTAAAAATTAATTAAAAATTTAACTACTTGTACATATATTCTGTTCGCTCAACTCTTTTTTTTTTTTTGTATTTTTTTTCATCACTTGAAAGGCTATTTAAATTAAATAGTTTTCAGCACCGATATTATATTCCGGATCGAAAATGAGAACCAATTTTTTTCATTAATTTTATAAGTTATACTTGATTTTTCAATATTTTTAAACAATTCTCTTTTAATTTTTTTCTTTGTTGGCTATCATTTTTTTAAATAAATTTTTCTCAAAAGAGTAAGGAAGCCCCTAAAAATAAAAATCTTTTATTAAAAATTTAGGATTTTTAATGCTTAATTTGGTAATAATGACTTGACAAGTGTAGCCGGGAAAGTCATGCAATACTTTTCCAGCTTTTTTTATAAGTAGCTGTTGAAATATATAGATTTTTTTTCACATTATTTGGAAGGATTTTTGTTAAATTGATTTAGCAAACATCTATAAAAGGGTATTTTGAAATAGCTTTTTAATTTTCTTTTCTTTTAAGTAAAACACAAAATAAAATTAATTAAACCCTCACTATGGGTTTAATATTAATAATTTAACCTATTAATAATTTTAATCGGGTGGTTCCTGAGATCGAATTTCAGTTAAATTAAAACCATATTTTATGTTATGAAATTTTTATATTAAATAGCCAAATTTAATTAATTATCCTTGTAAGAATAAGTTACCAGGATATTACTACATATTTTTACTAAATTAAGTCTATAGAGGTAGATAAAATAAATGAAACGGTTTTTACGAATTATTCAGTAATTAAAGACACATTATTTTGAAGATAGAACTGTTAATATAATCGATGTGATATTCTTGCAAAATTAATACACATATCTTGTCTCTGAATCAGCTAATTATTGCAAAGAAATCTTTTTCTTAATGTCGGAGCAAATTTATTACATTTTATTTAACGTTACCATTAAATTTCTTATCACGTAGCGCCTGCTTGAGTGGACCGAACAAGGGATGAAGCATACTAAGGACTGTAAAGGGGGTGAGATAGTTCCCCTCAATGCAACTTGTCGATGGTTTCTCGAGTTAACTGAGTTGTGTGAGGCTGAGCGTTAACATGAAGCAGTTGAGTTCTCTTAAAACCCATCTCGCTGGTTTTACAGTACTTGACCTTGTTGGTGATAATGTTATGAACTACAACGACACTTACAGCTATAGTCTCAATTGTAATCCATCGCCCTTCTTAGATGAGAGAGTCTATGTGAGTTTCAAGTGCTAAAGTTTAAACTTCAACTGAACGTCCAGAACTGTGCTGGTCAGTTATTGAAGTTCGACGTCTTTAAATTTTTCTATCCACATGTAAAACTTTCTGTGGTTTAACAACTTTGTCCGTATTTTTTAGTCGTACAGCAATAAATTTTAACGGGATTTTCACCTTCGGAAAGCAAAAATGGATCACTGCAAGCAAGTTTAATTAATTCCCAAACTTCTACAGGACATGCCATCATAAAAAGAAATTTTTAGGTTATAAGCAAACCAATTTTACTCAAAAATCATCACAGGGTTAGTAATTTACTATTCTAAAATTATCATAACTCTCTTACCAACTGTTCTGCCGCGTATTTTTGTATTATTTATTGAATAACCCTCGTTTTATTAAATAAAGGAGAGGAAGAAAATAGAAATTTGTTTTTATTAAGTGTTATTTAGATGTGTTATAGCAATTACAGAACTTGAATACCTAATAATATTTATATTTATTCCAGCTTTTTCTTATTTTGTAATACCAGGTGACTCAAAAAAAGCTTCATAAATTTAAAAGCATATAAAAATTGATTTAGATAACTTATAAATTCAGTTGAGGTCTCATTTCACAGCAAAACACATCAAGTTTTGACTCACTAGTTGATTAGTACTGAATTTGGCCACCAGTGTTATGACCAATGTTGTTAAAAATTGATAAATTTGCTGGTACACAACGTGATCGCTTTGTGTTTTGGCTTCACGATTTGTAGTCGCCAACTGTAGTTCAACGGAGTTTTCTTAAAGAGTACGGTAGGAAGCCATCTACTAGGCGTACAATTTACTTTTGGCACCAAACCTTCGTTGAGACTGGTTGGTCTGTTAAATATAAAACAAAATTATAAGGACGCTCACGCGTCCCTAAGCTGGTGTGAAACAACCCAGAAGAAGTTTTGCACCTAGTATGAAGAAATCAACTCGACGTGTGTCACGTGAGACTGGCATTCCATAAACGACTGTTTGGCGCGTTTATGTAAACGATTGCATTTGAAGGCATACAAATTAGCATGGTTTAACAAATTACAGATGACAAAAAAATTTCTCGGTTGCAGTCTTGAGTGGAAATGATGGTTCGAATTGCAGACAACGTTACATTTTTAAACAATGTAATTTTCAGTAACGTTTCACATCATGGCAAGTTGAACACCCGTAACTGCCGAATAAGAGGTAGCAAAAACCTTCATGAAACTTTGTCCTAGTGTTTTCTTGCCCTAAGAAAAGATTGTACGGCTCGTTTTCTTCCAGAAAGCAACCGTAAGTGGTATCATTTATCTGACTATGCTTCAAAATTTTCTAATTCATCAGTTAGACGATGATAAACAAGATGGGCGCCATTACTATCAGCAAGACGGGGCACCAACTCACTACCGCCTAGAAGTGCGAGATTTTCTTGATACTCAATTCCCAGGTCGGTGGATTGGTCGTGAAGGTCCAATTGCATGGCCACCTTGCTCTACAGATTTGACCCTGCTAGATCTTTTCTTGTGGGGTTTTATTAAAAATCAGGTTTTTGTACCACCTTTGCCTGTTGAACTCGTTGAACTGTCTTCGAATTAACTCCGCAGTTACAAAAGTAACGCCTGACTTGCTGACTGTAGTCTCGAATGAATTCGACTTCATATTTATTTCTTAAGAATACATTTATTATTATATATCTTATGCATTTATTTTTTTAATTTCCAAGCTGTGAGTGTTTCACAAATTTGAACCATTGCTTTTTTTTACATTAAAATGGTATTTGAAGTTAGGGGTAACTTTATTTGCCGTTGGAGATGTTCTTTTTTTAAGTTTTCTTAATTTTATATCGCAATAAAAATGGAAGCCATACGAAACCAAAGTGAACGTTGGGTGATAAATTTTTAGTGTTTTTCTATGAAATGATACCTCAACCGAATCTGTAAATTATCTCAGTAAACTTTTATATCCTTTTAATGTTGTCAAGTCCTTTTTAAATTATCGTATTTGAGTTACCAAATTTTGTTTCGGAAAGATATATGGAAGAACACCTATCATTATTTTATAATTTTTATTAATATAAATAACTACGACAATTTAAGTATTTATTTCTCAAACATGGTTACTGTTGTTATATTAATACATTATTAAATATATTGAAAGGTAAATATATTCACCGTACTGGCAATTAATTTTGAACTTCTCAAGAACTTTCAATCCTTAGACCACCGTCAGGAGATTAAAATATCATTATAAAAAAAAATTAAAATATTAAGCAGTCATGCCTGATTGCGAATTACCAGTATACTGATTGAAATTTACAGTGTAATCTATGGAATAAAATAAAATCAACGGGTACCATGCTGTACGAATTATATTTTATTTGAATTATTATCTCTTTATATCTATATTTAGGGCGTATTTAAATAATTTATCACCATCAAAAAAATGTTGCTCATTAATTCGATTTTTTTTATTTACTGTAAATGTGATATTTTTCTAAATCAGATGTATTATAATAATTAGAAGATATGTCTAAAATTTTCATAAAAGTATTTGGGTTGTATGTATGACCTGTATCTAACATATGTTTAGCGGATGATATCGCAATATTAGTAGAAGACAGAGATATTAATGAACTGGAGAACAAGGCAAACCAAGCGCTTAGAACAATAGATGAATGGATGGAGGATAACAAATTAGAAATAGCTCCTAATAAATCCTGTTGCCTGGTCCTCTCGGGTAGAAGACCATTAAGAAGTGTGAATCTAAATATCAGAGGACAGAGAATTGATGAAGTAAAAGAAAAAAAATACTTGGGGGTACTTCTGGACAAAAGTTTAAGGTTCAGCAAGCATATTGATATGATTTGTGGGAGAGTTACTCCTGCTGTAAAGGGATTAAGAGGATTATTTCAAAACCACGGCACACCTAAAATGGTTATTTGAAGATTGATAACCGCGGCTATCACTTCGGCGGTACTGTATGCGGCTCCCATATGGGGGGGGGCGGCAATGAACATACAGCGAAATAAAAAGAAGTTGAGAAGTGTCCATAGACTGGCATTGCTGCGTGTAGCTGCTAGTTACTGTACGGTATCGTATTACGCGCTGTGCGTACCGACCGGGGTCCTACCCATAGACCTTCAGATAAAAGCCAGAACCCTCAGACACAGCGATATGTCGAAAGAAGAGATGGAAGGGATTATAGAACAAGAATGGCAAGAAGAGTGGGCAGGGTCCAGAGTGGGAGAATGGACCAGACGTCTAATCCCTAATATTAAAACCTGGAATAACAATAGACTCGGAGATGTCAATTTTTACATGATACTGTTACTGTCGGGGCACGGCTCTTTCGGTCAGTATCTGTATAGGATCGGGAAGAGAGCCACCCCGCAGTGCATCTATTGTCCAGAGAACGACGATGCCGAACATACGTTGTTCATATGTCCAAGATGGGCCGTTAACAGAGGTCAAATAGTAATTAATGGTCTTACACCAGAAAATCTCATAAACTGGTTGGGGTTCAACAATGAGAACTGGGAACGGTTCCGCAGGTTCGTCGGGGAGGTCCTGCGGGCCAAAGAGGATGAAGACAGAAGAATGGGAGTATAAACAGTAGGGTAGGGCGGACAGTCACTCCATTGAGGGCCCGTACACCTTGGTGTGCGGGTACCTGAGAAGGGGGTGAACTCCAGGGGAGTTTGAGTTTGGGTTAAAATAAAAGACCAAGTCCCGGTCGGCGGGGTCGTCCCTGCGGGAGCCTAGGCTCTTTGTGGGGTCGGGCGCTGTCGATTAGAGGCCAAAGGCCGTAAAGACCGAGTCCCGGTTCCCTGCTGAGGCGCTGGGGGACGGCATAGCCGGACCTTGGCTCTAAAGCGAGTATACTTAATTGGATATCCGGTCAGGGAGAGTAGGGAAAAAAAAACATATGTTTAGCGAAGTTAGAATTTTCTGGCTTATTGTTTTTTATACTATCCATGTGTTCTTTTGCACGTATAGAGAATTTACGATTGGTCATACCAATATATATCATGTTACAATCTTCACAACCTAAACTATATACCCCTTGTTTATCAAGATCAGCATCCTTATTATATGATATGTTATTATAATTATTTTTAATATATATGCAATAAGTCATGACTGCTTAATATTTTAATTTTTTAACTTTATTTTATAATATTTTAATCTCCTAACGATAGTCTAAGGACTGAAAGATCTTGAGAAGTTGAAAATTAATTGCTGGTAAGGTGGATTTGTACCTTTTAATATATTTAATATAAGAATTTATTTTTCATTATTACATTTAAAAAAACAAAGTGGTTGATCATCTTTAACCTGATATAAAAGCATAAAAATAATTGCTTAACATTTTTTTCCTTATTAGATTATTACAATTTTCCATTCTTTTTTATATTCTGATGATCTCTTAGCCTTAACATAACTTTTACATACTACATCATAAATTATAATTTTCTTTTATACATTTTAATTTTTGTCTTCCACTAATGTTTTTTTTTTCCTTTCGACCTCGCTCTAATATAAATGTACTTCAGAAGACCTGTCCTTTTTTTTAACAAGATTCTTTTACAAATTTTCTTTTAACACCATATTTGGAAGACCTCTATTATTTATATTATTTCCGTTTTATCCATATTTCACTACAGTATAATGTTATACTCCATAAAAATAGTTTTAAGAATACTCTAGATGAAACTTATTTTTTTTAACAAGATTTCTTTTCGACACAAAACCTCTCTTTTCTTTTACCTTCGTTACTTGTTCGTTTGTCCTTTGTAATTTTATTACCTAAATAACGAAAGTCTGTAACTTATAGTTTAATGGGTTCTCCTATATCAATATTTAATTCTCGTTACCCTTCTTTCTAAATCATTTTAGTGTTTTTCTTTCAGTCTTGTTTAATTTAAAATTGAATTTCTCCCTCTTGAGTTGAATTCTTATTTTTAATTAATTCTCTAACGCATTCCAAAATTCAGCCAAAAGAACTATAAACATATTTACTCCTTATATTTACTCCTGGGTTTTTATTTCCCTTAGAAATTTTTTCTAGTTTATCATTACTATCTCTTTCATCTATATAAATAAAAGACAAATCTTCCTTTGTGGGTGCCCTAATAATTCAAAAACTACTCAACCGATTTCTCTGAAAATTTCATAATTTATTATTATTTGTCCCGGGAGTGTTTACATGTTACTAGTTTATATTTCTAAATAAAAGTGCGTCCAAAACTACAAAATATTGGTCGCATATATATTCACATAAAATATATATAAAATATATATAGATATTGACATAAAATAACGATCGATATAGAAAATGACAATCGATATAGACGATATCACTCGATATATACAACGAAATTAAATTTAGTAAAAGAAGTTTTAGCTTATTTATATATACTTTTTTTATAATTTATATAGTAGTGAGATTGTCACTACTATATTGTATTGATTGTCACTACTGATTGTTCAAACATGTTGAACTGCGGCAAAAATTCCAAGGATCATCAGAAAAAAGAAAGAAAATTAATATTGAATTATTTATTTTACAATTTATTCTTGTCGTAATATTGTTCGTTCCATTGTTTTCGTAGGTTACAAAAATGTTTTCGTAATTATTAAGTAAATAATAATATTAATATTTACATAGAAGATAAAACTTTTATAATGTAAAAATAGTAATGCGTCCAAAACGACACACAATTGGAACCAAGAAATGCCAGAATACAGAAGAATTAAAACAGAGGAAGAAACAACACAACGTAATTAACGAAATAGATACATATGTTAAATTTAATACAAAATTTATTTAATTCGTCCACTCAAATTTAGCAATAGCGAATCATTGGCAGGTCCACTAGTATACAAATAAAAAAGGGTCATGGATACCCATGCCCCATTCATTCTTTGTTGTTAAGTTTTTTTTATTTTCTACTATTACTTTAGTTACCTGATCCATATACAGATTTTAAATAAATTCTCTTTCACTCTATTTTAAATTGAAGAGAATTTAGATTTTTTTTATAATCTATAATTTAATTAACTACACAGCATTACAGAGTGTTTCTAAATTGGTGAGCTGACTACGCTTTTTCGGATTCTACTTTTAAAAGTAAACAAAAACTACCCTAGGAAAAATGGTAATTTCTCCTTCGTTATTCCTCTGTTTGCCATTTTTTTTTTTTTTTTATATAAAAATTTATATCTCAAGTTCGGGTAGAGGAATCACATTAAGATTTGGTAAGCGTCTTTGTAATAATGTTGTAAAATTAGTAAAAAATAAGGACTTAAATACATTTGAAAATTACAAATGGCGGCCATTTTTATTTTTCAATCCGTTATATCTCCATAAATATAAGTTTTATCAAAATGTATGTGTAATTAGCAAATGTATATTTGCTAAAATATTAAGCCTTTTATTTTGAACAAAATTACATTTTATTTTTTAAATCGGTTAACAAATAGCCGAGTTATGCCAGAAAATCTATGTTGTAATTTTGTGTCTGTTTTCACGTCCTCCACATTAAGTATTGCTTGTTTTTATTTATTATTAATTCTATTATTGTAAATATATATCAAATTAAATAATAATTTTCTCACAATAAAATCTAATATTATATAATAATAAAGCAATCGTTATTAACTTTTCACTTTTGAATAATTTTACACAGCAACTATTACTGCTGATTATATTAACAATGTAAAAATGAAGCTTCTTTCAACAGGAATGGTATTCAAAACTATCACAACCACCGTATCTGGAGCGACGAGAATCCTCATTGTACCTTCCAAAGTAGCCATCAACAAAGATTTTCCCTGAAAATATGGGCAAGCATTTTTAATAACTATCTTTTGGATCCTGCCACTCTCAAATAAATAAATAGAGAAAATTATCTTGCTCATTTGACCGAAAATCTTCCACATTTTTTGGAAGACCTACTACTACAATCAAGAGGAAATGTGTGGTTTCACCACGACGGAACTCCAGCACATTTCAGTCAATTAATATCAGATTTCCTGCATCAAACTTTCCATGAAAAATGGATAGGCCGCGGAGAACCAGGGTCTGGCCCGATCACCTAACTTAAACCCCCTTGACTTGTACCTGTGGGGCCGTTTGAAATATATTGTTTATTCAACTGCATTACTCAACATTGAGGATCTTCAACAAAGAATCTAAAATTATTTTCAAGAAATTAGGAAAACTCCCGGAATTTTTGAACGGTTAAGACAATCTCTCAGAAAAAGACTTAATATTTTAGCAAATATATATTTGCTTATTACAAATATATTTTGATAAAACTTATATTTATGGAGATATAACGGATTGAAAAATAAAAATTCCCGCCATTTTGTAATTTGCGATAGTATTTAAGTCCTGATTTTTTTTCCAATTTTTCAAGTTTATTAAAAAGACGCTTACCAAATATTAATGTAATTCCGTTATCAGAACTTGAGATATAAATTTTTATATAAAAATAACAAACTGGCAAACAGAGTGAGAATGAAGAAGAAATTGCCATTATTAAGAATAGTTTTTGTTTCGTTTTAAAAGTAGAATCCGAAAAAGTATGAGCCAGTCCACCATTTTAGAAACAATGTATTGCTTTTAAATCTATTTCCTGATATTTAAATATAATTAAAATATATTAAATTGCAAAATAATCATATATTCTTTTGTTTCTGTTTTGGTTTTTTTGAAACTAAATATTAGCATTGATATAAAACCTTTTGCAAGCAGTTTATATTCTTCTATAGATTATTCTGATAACTAATTTGGAATTATTAAAATTATATTCCAACATCTCTGTCTTGTTTAGCTCTTCCTGCTTTTTACATAGTAAAAGTAATACTATAGTTTTATTTAAACGTTTGATGTATTATTTCCAATCTCATAAATTTTACAAACTAATATATTCAGCCTATTAAGTCCTAGTTTTCCCAATTTCTATTCCTTTATTCATGTTTAAACCTATTATAGCTTTTATAAATTCAGATCATAGTATACAGTTTCCTCAGAGATTATCAGTTTATTTTTTATCGCCTCGCCCATTAAGAAAATAATTTCTTTCGATATATTCCATCCACATCTTCCACAGCTCCCACATCTCTCTCTCTGTCTCTCTATGTTTTTTTTTCCATCTGGACCTCTAACATTTTGATTTTATTTTCATAAAACTTTTCTTTCTTTTATATAATTTGCATTTAGTTTGCCTGTAATCATTTTCTTTTTTTATCAAACTATTTTTCTTTCAACCAGTCTTTTTTTAAATATTTTTATTTTGCATTAACTTCTTTTCTATTGATTACTCTAAAATAATGAAGATAAAATTGTGTGTGTATAAAAACCATTTCGCATCACTTTTCAGTCTCTACGTGGAAAAACAGAGAATTATAAAATGAGAAAGGAAATAAAGATTAAAGAATAATACTTCTAAAACGGAAATGCACGTATGAAATTATATTTTATAGTAATAAGTAAAGTAGAATACAGTAAAACTTGTACGATAACTTTTGATATATAACTTTCATATAATGAAATAGTAACATCATAAGTATACTAGTTAAGTTAAAATAAATTATTGACTTTTAAGTTATACAGTTTTAGACGATGAAAAGGGAGAAAACTTTTTGATGAGTGAGATATAGGTAGAGGGGAGTAAAAGTAAAATTTGTAACTCTTTCATGGGTTTTAATTAGAACAAATTAAAAGTACTTTAGCTCTGGTGCGTATTTTTTTCTTTTTTTTGTATAAAAAATTATGAAATCCTTCATTTGTCGCTGTTAACGTTAAATACTTTCACCAACTCGTATTTATTTTCCCCATTTCCTCTTAAACTAATAATAGAGTTGCTTCTAAATTTGGGTTTTGTTATGTTCTTTTGAATTGCTTAAAATAAACATTTAATAAAATTAAATGGTCGTATTTATATTAACTTTATTAAAGTTTGCATAAATTTTATGAAATATTTTTCAAACAATATTAACAAGGATTTTTATTCTGGATATCAAGTAATAAATAAATAAATAAATAATAATAATAATAATAATATAATCTGATCCGTTTTTATGCTTTGATATGTAGAAGAGCAATAATATAGTACAACAATTTCAGCCGCGGAGCAATTTGTTGGTTGTATAAACTGTATATATTAAGTAATGCCGGATAACAAGCTATTAATGATCACTTCTTTTATTAACTTTAAAAATTTACACTTAATTAAACATTGCAATGAGTTATATTAAATTATGATTTTAGTTAAGTTCTCATTTCAAAAATACGTTAAATATGTCTAGCTAGAACAATAAAAATTTAGTGATGTTGTTACTAATACATCTTAAAGGAAAGTAAATGCATATAATTAATTCTAACAACAATTAAAATCGGCTAGTTCATTAACAAATAAAAATAAATAAGAAGATGACAGGAGATGTTTACATTAAGCAAGAGGACAAAGAAAACAAATGAATCTGAACCAACAGTAAATAATGTGTGGTCTTGTACAGACTCAGACCGACCATTCCTGAGATAGTTGGTTAGTTGAACCCCGACCATCAGAGTACATCGGTATCCACTGCCTAATATTCAAATCCTTATAAAAGTAACAAATCTTTACTACAATTTGAACCACAGAACATTCGACTTGGAAAATCAGCTGTTAAACAACTGATTTGCGTCGACCAGTTAACCAATAGACCAACCAAGTGGCTGTTTCTATAAAATTTAGAAAAAATGCAAAATATCGCCTCTTAACTACGTAATCTTTTCTAATTTAGGTTATCCAAACTGGACATTTTTGGATCAACCATTTTCCAATCATCAGCCTTTTTTAAGTAGCTATTTCAATCGAAAATTATTATTTACTTATATTTTTTTTTTTTTATAAAAAAGATTATGTTCCTTTAAATAATTCAAACACATATATGTTTATTATAATAACAATAATATAGATATTATTTATTTAGTAAAAGTTACCGGTGTACTTTGGTGGGTTTTTTTCTTTCCGCGGGAGGACGAAAAATCTGTTATCAGACGCCCAGCAGCTCGTACTACTTACTAGATGTGTGGGTTTTCCCGCTAAAAGGAATAGCCTCAGGAATGGCCAGTCTGAGTATGTACAACACTACACCTCACTTACATGTCATACATATCACCCGCATCTCATCGTGCCGCAGGGGGATGGTTTATTGTTCACTAATTGAACAGATGGCAACGTTTTTGTTTTCGCCTCCGGGACCACCGTTAGATATTGCTTCAGAGGATGAGATGAAATGACAATTTTGTAGCGTGTGAAAATGCCACACCTGAACGGTATTTTAACCCGGCACCTACGAAAGAAAAGCCGAGACGCTACTAGTCGGACCACAGAAACCGGCTATATAGAAATAATAATCTGTTTTATCGCATTATGGGTTGCATTTCTACTTAAAATAGATGTTACGTGCAAAATTATTGATACAATCGAAAATAATTTTTGTTTAAAAACGGTCAAATTGATTAAAAACGATGAGAAACGATTAATTGTTTTTCAGAGAATACATTTTTTCTTGATAAACTGTTTTTTCTGTTTTCAAAATTGATAAAGTTGAATTAGAATAAAAAAATAACAAACAGAATATTTTTTAAGATGTCATTGAGTTGCTTGAAAAAAAAAACTAGTTCTCTTTTAATTTTCTTCAGTTTTTAGGTAGGTTTCATAAGAAAGCTACCTATTGTAACGGTTACCACGTTACCACAACTTCCGGAAAATTTCGTCATATCTTCGCGTTTCACATCCCCTAGACCTTACACCACCATGAGTTTCAAAGTTTATATATTCATTTATATATATATAATTGCCGTAATTTTGCGCCAATCACTTTCAAATTGATAAATAAAATATAGCGACCCAAAATCTCGGTTGAGTTTGTTAATGGGCAAAATCATTTATATTAATTTCTTTTTCGAAAAAAAAAATATTGCTTTAACTTTCTTATTAAGTAAAATATTGAATTCGTTTAAAACTCCTACTATTCTTTGGTGAAGGGTCTAAAATTTATCGAAGTAAATTTTTTGATATCACCAACCATTGGCCCAGGGGGTAGAAAAAAATGGTGTTTCGAAGACAAAAAATATCTTACCTTCCGTAATAGACAGAGTATTGAATCGGTTAAAAGTGGTCGTTATTTCTTTAAACTCTACCTAAAACCTTTGTCTGAAACAATTTTTGATATGACCAACCCTTATGGCAAGGGATGACAAAAATATTGGTGGAATTGTAAGAAGATACATGTGAAACTTTTTTTCAAATGCAACTATTATCGTATTGAGTAAATTTGTATTTTTTCTTAATTTTAAGGTGGAAATCTTTTTCATGCCCTACTTAACACTTGAAAACTACCTCTGCCTTCCGGCGTGCCGAAAGGGATTCTTTTTTAAAGATATATTTCAATACTGAATATAATTAAATGGAAAAATATGAAAATAAAATAACACCAATCTCGAATCTTTTCAATTTCTGCGAATCGAGTTAATACTCACTGGAAAAGACAATGCTATTAAATAGGATTAAATTTATTTTACTTTAGTCTATTTTGTCTTGAAATAAAAGTTTTATTTTCTTGATATATTTTATGTTCAAATATATCGTAAAAAAATACACCCGAATTTCCCAGATAGTATTTTGTACATTTAAATGGTTTTTTTTTGAAACTAAAACTAAGGTGCGTTGGAAAGGAGATAAAATAAAAGTTATAAAAGAAAATCAGAACGAAGTCAAAACATTTTTAATAGTTATTAAACTAACGTTGTATTTCGTTTTTCCTCATTGTTATTTCTTCTAATATTAGTATTATTTCCATGAAAATTGTAACTACTTTTTTAATGATATTGTTATAAAAACAATTTAGATATTACGGTTTATTTCATTATTTACATAGCCTTTATACGTATAAACGCACATAAAATTGGAATTATATCCGACTAAACTGAACTGTAATTGTACAGCTTCCCTATGTTGTACTTTGACTGGTCAGCAGCAATCGAATCAGCAGCAAGTTGAATCAGAAACAAGGATTTGAAACAATGGTTGAGAAGCCTTGGCTGTTCGTACAGCATAGTTCCATCTCTATAATAGAAGGATTAGCAAACCTCAATTGTACTCCCTGCTAATTCTCAATTCCCTTCTAACTTCCAGTAAGTCTATCTTTATCTCTCTTACTGAATCACTCCATCTCTCTTGCTCTTTCATTTTTTTTTAAACTACTATCTCGTGCAGCTCGGTTACAAATAGAAATTAATTAAATTCTGATAGAATTATTAGTACAGTCAGATAAAATAAAATAATATACTTTTATCTTTAAATGTTATCATAGAAGTTAATAATACCGTTGCTTCAATAAAATAAAGCATTTTTATGTGAAATATCAGATGTTTTTTTTGCTAAATGTTACATTTCGTGTTGAAAACTTCGTTAGAGATTCTTTTTGTTTTGTTGGCCCGAAAAAGGTGAGCTTTATATTGGATTAGACTGATGTATACAAATTATTTCCGGAAATACCATTCAGTAATTTAAGGAAACCGAGATCTTGACGTAATTTTTCTTTCACATATTTTGTTAATTATTTAATTTGTTCAACTTTCTTCTTTTTTTTTTGTTTAATTTGATATATAATTTACAGATATTACGTTGTTTGTTAGTGTAGAACAATATCTGCTTCGGTTCGATGCCTAAGTTAGGTTTCCCTATTACATATATGAAAAAGGGGAAGTTCCGTCAGACTTTAAAAAGAGTGATATTGTCATGATACCAAAGAAAGCAGGAACAGATAAATAAGAAGAATACAGAACAGTTACCTTAACTAGTCATGCATCAAATATTTTAACTGGACTTCTGTACAAAAGATGAGAGTGAAAGAAGTGGTAAGAGAAGACCAGTTTGGTTTCAGAAAAACTATAGGGACAAGGGAAGCAATTATAGCGATCAGATTAATAGTAGACAAAGATTAAAGAAACACAAACCAACATACTTGGCATTTATACACTTAGAAAAGGCATTCGATAACCTAGACTGGAATAAAATGTTCAGCATTTTAAAAAAAATAGGATTCAAATACAGAGATAGAAGAACGATTACTAACATTTACAGGAACCAAACAGCAACAGTAATAATTGAAGAACATAAGAATCTAAAAAATGAAAAAAGGAAGTCCAACAAGAATATTCCCTACCCCGTTACTTTTTAATTTTTACATAGAAGTAGTAGTTAATTATGTTAAAGAACAATTTAGATCCTGAGTAACAGTATAAGGTGAAAAGATAAAGATGCTACGATTTGTTGATATAATATAGTAATTCTAGCTGAGAGTAAAAAGGATTTAGAAGAAATAATGAATGGCATGGCTGAAGTGCGACGCAAGAACTGCCACGTGAAAACAAACAAGATCATAACGAAAGTTATAAAATGTAGTAGAATTAATGTAGATGACTATTAAATATAAAAATAGAAAGAGAAAAGATTACGGAGGTAGAAGAATTTTGTTGTTTGGAAAATACAGTTACTAAAGATGGACGAAACAGGAGCGATATAAAATGCCGAATAGCACAGCCGAAATATAATTCAGTCCGAAATATAATTTTATTACATCAAAAATTAATTTAAACGTCAGGGAAAACATTTTTGAAAGTATATTTTTGGAGCGTCGCTTTATATGGAAGTGAAACTTGGACGATCGGAGTACCTGACAAGAATAGATTGGAAGCTTTTGAAATGTAGTGCTACAACAGAATGTTAAAAATTAGATGGGTGGATAAAGTGACAAATGAAGAGGTGTTGCGACAAATAGATGAAGAAGAGGCATTTGGAAATATAGGCCACATATTAAGTCATCCTGGAATAGTCGCTATAATATTAGAGGGACAGGTAGAATGAAAAAATTGTGCAGGCAGGTTACGTTTGGAATATGTAAAACAAATTGTTAGGGATATAGGATGTAGGGGGTATATTGAAATGAAACGTCTAGCACTAGATAGGGAATCTTTGAGAGTTGCATCAAACCGGTCAAATGAATGAAGACAAAAAAAATCCATATATGAATATTTCGCTAATTCAGTAATATATATAGTAAATAAAGTCACTGTTCAATTTCTATTTAAATATGTATTTTATTACGTCTTATTGATGATACATGTTTTATATTTATTTTAATATAATATTTTATTTATTACATTGTTACTTTAATATATGAATTAATGAATGAGTATGATGATGGTATAATGAAGTGTAAATTACTGACAAAGTTATCATTGTAGATTCAATACTGTTTGCTGGTTGTTTCTTAACCTCTTCAATTTGCATTTAATAATACATGTTTATTTATTAAAATAAATAACATTATTGTTGTTATTATAAATATTATCAGCAATTTCACAATTACAATAATTATTACTGTACGTTTAATAATAGTTTTCATTAAGCAAAGAGAATACTGTATTTGAACACCAAATTTTCTACTATATTATTTTGTAATTCACTTATAAATGTTTCATAACCAAATTTAATCATTCTTCAAAATCAGTTCAAAATGATGTAGTTTGAACGAAATGGTAAATTTAATAAAAACTTTACATTGTTATTTATTACATTGTTGTAAATGTATAAAAACACAAAGATAATAATTTTGTCGTAAAAGTGTTTGTAAATTTAATAAAACAAATATTTGTTTAAGTTTTCAACAGCAAAATATAATTAATATTTATTGTTAATGAATATAATATATTTAAAATCTCTATAATAATTTTTCTTTAAATCAATAGAATCATTTCAGCCACTCCTTTTGTCATTTCCCTGAATAACAAATACAAGATTGTGCTCAATACCTAGTTTATACAATTTATATGTATAACCAGCAAAATGTTGATTCACTCGTTATTTATTTCCTTAATCTTTTACAAATAATTTTCCCAATAAAATCTATTGAATGCCATAAATTATATTTAATTTACTTCTTTTACAGAGAGTAACATTAACAATTTATACATATCATTTGAAAATTTCGTGTTAAAATATCCATGCATAGTAAATCCTTTCATTTTACCATAAATGAAAAGATCAAAATTAATTTTATTATTAATTATGGCCCGTTGGTATTAATATAAATTAATTATATAATAATTTCCACTTACCAACTATTTTTATTATTATGTCCGAGCGTTTTCAAATATTAATCCATCATCAGGAACATATCCATAACACATAAATGTTCCTCATGATGGATTAATATCCGAAAGCGCTCGGACATAATAAAAATAGTTGGTAAGTGGAAATTATTATATAATTAAAGAACAAAATGTTTGTAGCAACTAATTAATGATGTTATCAAAATTAACATTTTTAAATATATTAGTTTGACTTACAGCTACAATGAAATGCAATAACAGAGTTTAACTCTAGAAACCTTCGTTTGTTCATTACAGATAATAAAGCGACTTCAAGTGAAATAAACTATTTAAATAATTAAATGGCTTCACATTTGCTGTGTAAATCAAGAAGTTTTCTTAATTTGGTTTGTAAGACAAAACTATCACCGTTTTATACATCAAATTTGTCAGTAAACGTTAAAATCAAATTATAGAGGCTTTAACGGATCTTCTCGATTTTAAAAATTGATCTTTGTCCATCATAATATTAAATAAAATATTAAATATAAAATATAAATATATATTATTATTATATTATATATATTAAATATTTAATATTATATTGTTTTTATTTTTTATTTAATTAATAATGTACATCATTAATAATATAGATTAATAGAAAATTAAATTACATGAATCCGTACGTATCCACATATATCCGGCCCGGAGGACCAAAAATATATGTAGATCATTGTCTGCCTTGGTGTAATACTCGTACCTAAATTAGATTTTTTCTAAAAAAAAAAAAAAAAAAAAAAAAAAAATTCTTCCATACATACATATTTTGATTTTTCAATAATATATAGTAAATAAATTCTCTCATCAGTTTCTATTTAAATATGTGTTTTATTATGTCTTAATGTTGGTGCACGTTTGCATTTATTATAATATTTTATTTTATTTATTACACTGTTACTTTAATATGTGAATTAATGAGTGCGTATGATGATGACATAATTAGTTGTTAATTAATACTGAACAATTCAATAATTACTAATAATATTAAAAATATCAGTTGGTCAAAGCCAACATAATATAACAACTTATTTACTTTGTTAAAGAAAGAAGATTGTGACATTTTATTTAATTATAATTACAGAGGAGATGATGCATGGGACTTAAAAATTACGTTTTTGCAAAAAAAAAAATTGAACTAAGGTAACATTATTGTTTTCAACTCTTGTAAATTACAGTTGTTTTTAAAATTTCATTACAGAATATCTTTGTTTTGAATTGAGCTAGAAAGAGAAATCTTTTTCCAGGCAAGATTAATTTTTATTTTTTTGGAGTAACATGAATGCCATATTTATCCTGCGCTCACTACAATATTATTAAGATTTGTTGGTTATGTTGGGATTCTCGTTTCTGTTATTGTCAAATTTCTTCTATCTGATTTCCGTAAATTTACTTTTTCAAGAAATAAGGAACATTTTCTTGAAAACCGTTAAAGATAATTAGATGAAATTTTCAAGGTACAACAATCAGGTTAGAATATAACCTAAGACTAAAAGATATTTTGATTAAATCAAACTGAATGATTTTATAGTTTAATCCAGTGATTCCCAAAGTGTGCGCCACGGCGTCCTGGGGAGCCTCTTCACAGGGGCGCCGCGAAATATTGTAAAAGCTTTATAATTAATTAAACCAAGACATTTATAATTATTAATTTAATGTTAATTATTTATTTATTTTTAAGTCTTACAAGTAGTCACGTTTACTTAGGGTAGGGCGCGATGGATCAACCGGGTTGGTATAGTGGTGAACCCGTCTTCCCAAATCAGCTGATTTGGAACTCGAGAGTTCAAGCGTTCAAGTCGTAGTAAAGTCAGTTATTTTTATACGGATTTTAATACGAGATCGTGGATACCGGTGTTCTTTTTTGGTTGGATTTCAATTATCCACACATCTCAGGAATGGTCGAACTGAGAATGTTCAAGACTACACTTCATTTACACTCATATACGTGTATATCATCCTCATTCATCCTCTGAATTATTATATGAACGGTAGTTACTGGAGGCTAAACAAGAAAAAGAAAGGGCGCGATGGAAAAATTTTAATTGGAAAGGGAGCTGCGACTCGGAAAAGTTTGGAAACTTCTGGTCTAATCAGAGGTGAAAATTCCGAGTAAATGATCACAAAAAAAAAAATTAAAGACTACTTGAATAAATTTAATAAAAGTCTTTGGTCACCATTTTCAAAGAATAACGAAAAAACACAAATGAAAATTTGAAGCAGATTAGATGAATTCATGTTAATAAATGTTCCTTACATTACTATAAGAAAGGAAGGTACATACTAGAATGTAATACTTCTAGTATTACTATACTTAAGAAGCTACGGGTCCCCTTAATAATGTCATATTTCATATTAGTTGATACCGAGTCAAAGCCCTCATTTGTGGCTATTTAAATTTTGCTGGAGGATATACCATTTATGTTTGGAATTTTAATATGACAGATATTCAATTTGTATTGTCAGTTATAACTCCAATTTAAATAAATTTATTCCATGCTATTACTCCATGTCAATGTTATTATTTGGTAAATTTAATTTGGAATATATAATTTTATAAAGTTTTGTTCTATAATTATTTTTTAATATTTTAATTATGATATAACTATTAAACAATATCGCCTTTTTAAGTTTTTATTAATTTAATTTATCAACTAATAATACTACGCTATGAACAAAGTTAAAAATTTATCGCAGTAATAATATTGTAACGTAAGAAATATTACTGGATAACAAGGATAAGTTACAACTTCGAGTGTGATATTATTTTTCAGCTAATTCATCTATCTAAAAATTGATATTAATTAATATGGAACATAAGTATACTATAAAATTTGTTAATAACATAACAACCAAACAGACTTATACTAGTTTTTAATTTTCAACTATTCTAATGTAATTATATTTTAATGGATCAGTTCAATTAATACAAGGAACAAAAAGATTTTAGATTATAAAATTGGTTAATAATTTCTCAGTTCACCTCGGAGATTAAAACAATAAACAAATAATGCCAGTTAGTAAATTTTAATCTGTCAAACTTTATAAAATTTGAACTATTTTAAAATCGCATAGTTTTATGGATTTAGGTGTATTGGAATGTTTGATCAACGTAACAATGGGATGTTAGTAGATCTATCAAAGTTTAAAGGTTAAATGCCTGAATTTCTTTATGAAAAATCAGTACCGGAATCTTAGTCATTACAGTTAATTTTAATATCAGCTTCTCTTGGCTTAGTCTATTGGAAACTATTTGTTATCGGGTAATAATTATTACCGATTCTTGAATCTCGATTGTAGAATTCAACGCGATTAGATAAATTCTGTTAATTCATGATGAATACAAAATTATAATAAAAGGAATACAGATATCTACAGATGTGAACGAAAGAAATCTTTTACGAAGTATCTCAAAAGAATAACCAACATAAAAAGTTTTCACTCTCTAAGGGAAAAGCATTATTTGAATGTAATCTAATAACGGGTAAACTTCATCTTTCTACTTATAAAATCATCAATTACGGGTGCTCTTTCTTCATAACTTCGATTACGGATTTTTATTTATCGTCTCCTAAAATATAAACAGATTATTTAGCTTTAATTTTAATAAAGTCGACTTCCATGGTGAATTGGTAGTGTCTCAGCCTTTCATTCCAGAAAGTCTTGGGTTCAAATTTCGGTCAGGCAAGGTACTTTTCATACCCTATAAAATTCCCATTCCATTTTTTTACGTACGAGATTATCTGGTGAATTTAATCGTCAACAGAAGGAATAAATATATTTTTATTTTTTTTTTATAAATAAATAAATTTAAAAATATTAAAAGAGATCTAGGTAGCTTATTTGTATATCAAAAATACTTAGCTCCCTAAAACTAGTTCATTAAGCCTATTTTTTTTTGTCAAGCTCGATTGTATTTTATTCCATCCATCACCATAAAATTTTACTTACATAACATTATCTTCCATATTCATATTGAATCATAGTTTATTCATATTGTTTCATTGTTACGAATTTATTAAATACTAGCTGTACCTTGCCTCGCTTCGCTGTGGCACAGCGAGAAGATCCAGCAAGTAGAGTTTTCAATGGTGGTGCATCAAGTTGAGGCAATTTGATTTTTCCGCCAGTGCAACACATCTCTTTCGTTTCATTTTAAAACTTTAGAACCTGGCAGTTGGTACAGACATGACTCATCTGGCCAATGACAACATGCCGACTTGAACTATAATCAACAGCTGGATTGTACCGGAACGCAAGACGATTGTATTGCAGATTCAAATCAGCTGTTCTTTGGGTTCGTGTTTCAGCTACCCTCACCCTGTCGCGTTCATTCCGTTGGGAACGAACCAAATCTGTTGCTGCAGAACGAGACTGACGTGCTGGCAATCGTCCATCCTCAAGCCTGGCTGCTCGTCTTTCTGCTGGTTCCACGTTACGTATCTGGATGGTGCTTCGCCTGTTCGTCTCTCGTACGGATGCCCGCTCTTCCTCAGTCATATTCGAAAGCCGTCTTCTTGATCCTTCTGTGTGGCGAGTGCGGCGGCCCAAATTCGATTTTCTGCGAGGCATTATTTCGTTTTTTACTGGAATAGAAGGAAGGGATAAGATTATAACCTCTTATGGCTCTCACAGCTCTAAGTTAAAAACCATGACAGAAAGGAAAAAAGTTTAATAACGAAAATTTTCATTTTGAAAAGGCCAAAAAAATTTATTTAAACTTTTTTCACCTATCTCTCATGGTTCTCATAGCTGCAGCTCGACAACAATGAGACACAGGACAGACAGTATTGAAAATTGGCTAAAAATTAATAATATTAACTAAATACATGATTTAAATAAATAAGTAAAATATTAGTTAAATGAAATAGTTAAATAATAATTATAAAGAATTAATATTTTTTCTGACCATCTTTCATATAAAACATAACTTTTACTTACGATTTGGTGAAAGGTGCAGCTCAATCACGACACGATCACTCAAAAGTACCACGATTAAAGTAAATATATAATTCAGATTGTATAATAAACTGAATCAGATGCAAGAGGATACGTTTTTTTTTTTTTTTGTTAATAAACAATGTAATTGGGAACAGGTATTGTTTCACATGTGACTGCGGTTGTCGTTAGCTAGTATGGCGAGTGTTCCCCTCGCTTCCGGCAGATGACGCGGTCACTGGTACACAGCTGACCGTTAAAAAAACTGTTTTCTCGCGGTCTCGAGTATGTGACTGATGCGAAAAATAGATAAAAACAATCTTTGATGCGGGTTATATATCGTGCTAAAATCTGAGCTCAATCGGTGCAGAACATTTTGAGTTTTTGAAGCGTACACAAACGAACTTAACATTTTTATATATAATAAAGAAGATGGGTGAAGTTTGATTTTATCTGGTAAGTCACTGGTTTTTTTCCATATTTTTTCATAGAAGCTTGAAATAAAGTAAAGGTATACATGCTTAAAAATACTTTAATAAGTATATCTTTAAAAAAACAACTAAATCATCAAAAACTTACAAATGGTAATTAGTTGTAAAACTGAAATAGTCGTGAAAGTTGTGAAAATAAAATCTTTTGTGTGATATTTGAATTTTAATATTTTGGTATATGGTATTCCTTACTTAACATAGTCTTTATGTTATCATGTAATTGGTGAAGAAATGTAAATTGAGCAAATATACTTTATATAAGTTTTATAAATATTGCCTAAGGGTAATTGGCATTGAATGTAATAGGAAGACGCTACTAGAAGAGGTTGTAATTTGACGAATCGTGTGGTGCAAACAAACCGTGCATTATTATCAAAGTTCAACAATACACCGGTATATTAAACTTTAACGTAGTGATGTTATTACAATATGTACAAGATCTAATAATAACCGCTAGCGTATAAATTGCATACATGCATATACACACTTGCACACATATACATACACACAGAATGAAGTGCTTAATATTCCCCTAGATCTCTTACTAACTTATTATTCGGAAAGAACAACCCTTACTTTAAATTAAAATAAAATCAAACTGTTTCAAAAATATTTCATGTCTTATTATTCAATTAATTTTCATTGAAATCCGTTACATAAATACAACAGCGGAATATCAACCTTAAATACTCCCGTAAAATGAAGGAATAAGTAAAAACTTTTGAAATTTTTTTTTAAATTATAGATTAAAATTGTTTAAAATTATTTATATATTTTTTAAATATATTTTTTCATCCATCCTTAAGTGGTAAAAAAAATAAAAATACCAGTGAAAAAACTTAAATCCTACTGTTCTATTAAAATGAAAAATAAAAATCCTAGAAATATTGTTGCATACTTTATTATCAAATGAAATTTTTATTATTATGTACATAAATCTGTACCCAAAAATATATGCATAAAAACATTTCACCAAAAGGTTAGAGAGTTTAATCTTTTTTATTTATTTTATTATTCTTTTTATTAATATCTGGTGTACTAATAAATATTTCAATTGAATGTAAATACATACGTAGCAGATTAGCTAAAATTTGATTCGTTTAAATTTCTATATCTAGTTAAAATAAGTTCAATTAATATATTTTATTAAAACACATTCTTTAGTTCTTGCGTTATTCCAAAAAAAAAAAAAAAAAATGGCAAAAAACAGATATATATCCAGATAACAACCCGATACGAAAATTGTTGCCATAAATTGAAACAATGAGTTTTTGATTTCATTTTGAATGAAACATACGGATAATATGAAACTAACTCGTTTTAGCAGTAACAAACATAGACGACATTTTAACTATATACTCAGAATATAGATAACACTCACTTCGAAAAATTAGATCATTCGCTTAATCACAAAAAAACTTGTTTTTTATATATATATATATATATATATATATATAAAAATCAAGTTTATATATATATATATTCTGAAGGTTGATATTTGAGGACTATAGCCTGTTCACTGAACTTAAATTTAGTCACAGTTACAGGAAAAAATCACATTATTCTATACACTAATAAGAAACCTTCACACCTTTAGAAATTTGATAGTTTTATCTATTACAAACCGATTATTCGCAAGGTCTTCCGTTGTCTTTCAGCCGGAATTTTTATCTGAGGTCAGTGTGGAAATTGCAATGTTCAACGTTGTGCACCAGTGTAAGTGAGCCGCCACAAGAACAGATAGGCTGTTGTAGTCCTTGAAGAAGGCAGGATGAAGTTAGCCAATTCTTAGCCTGGTGTTCCAGGTTCATTCGCGTCGACTACATTCTCCAGGCATAGGCCATCTGTTGACAGTGGTTAATTCTTGTAGGTTCATTTGCGTGGTAGCCACATCTGCTTCCAAAGAGAGATAATGTTGGTTGCGCCTGCATACATCGTATTTTCTTACCTTATAACAATCTTTACGATTGGCAAGTTGTTTGTCACAGTTCTAGCAGCAGTTGCAGCAGCATCTATGTCCTCTGCCTTGAATTCCTATATGGTCAAAGATCCAGATGATAAAAGGGAACGACGACCCTCTCTACCTTAGTTTTTCACACAAATAAACAATCGTTGCAAGTAATGGATCTGTAATAGATTTATTGTCTAAGGCGGACAGTAAGCTCAAAGAATCTTGAGCTTACTTATCTTAATCTTAAGCTTTTTTTTATCTCTCTACAGATAAAAATCTTTCAATACCACGGGTACCACGCTTTCAATGCAGCATATATCTTACCTGCGTATAGGTGAGATATATGCTGGTTTGGAAATGTCGAGCGTGACTCCGACGTTTCCAAGCCCTTGACGGTTTGACCGTGACTATCTGACACGAACTCGAAAAGTTCTTCCTTTGAGAAAGTCGTAAATGAATTTGGGCAGGTTACCTCTAAACTTCCATTCATATAATTACCTGAGAATGTTAAATCTCGAAGGTTTTAAACGCTTTCTCTGGGTCAAAGAAAAGCAACCAAGTGCTTTCTATGGACAAAAGAGTTTTGAATACAGTTTAGGAGATAGAACGTTGATCGGTAGTAGAATGATGCTTTTCATACCCACAACGATGTACTTGTAAGAGAATATATTTTTCTAGGCAAGATGTGAGTTCGGAACAATTTTTTCCAATAATTTCCTTAAACAGCACATTAAAGACACAGAAAGATAATTTTCCATTTTCAGGGGATCTCTGGCAGATTCTAAGAAAATCTTCTTTCCAAACCTACGGTTGGTTTCCTTGTATCCAAATATCATTAGCTATATATTAGTAATCTGGTCACTACTGCATTTGGTAGCCGACGCAGTATACTGTAAGGAATATCACCTAATTCCTCTGCCATGTTTCCAGCAGTTTGGATGGTAGATTACAGTTCACTCATTGTGAATGACGCATTGTAGGCATAATCTGCGTATGTGTTAAACTTAAGATATCGCTCTGTTTCTTGTTTTTTTGTTTTTTTTTCAAAGGAAAGCTTTTGAATTGCTAGTGGATTTACTATCGTAGGTGTATTATGTAGCTAAAGTGTTAGCAATTTCTTCTGCACTGTATATATTATTTCTCCCTCGTGTTCTACACATGTAAGTGGATCGAACACTGATTTGCCATTAATTGTTCCGATTTTCCTCCATAAATATATGATATGGGTAGATTTTCCATTACATATGCATTTCTCTCAACTCGATCGTTTCGTAGCTGATATCTTTCTTCGAGCACCGGCTTGAATTATTTGAAAGTTATTTATTTTCCGTCGGTTGGCCTATGTTTCTACCTATTGAGGATTCTTCTTTGCCCTCTTATTGCTTCATTGATTGCACTCAGCCGGAATTTGGAATAAAAAATTCGGAATTTGGAATTTGGCACTCAGCCAGCCGGAATTTGGAATAAATTGTGCTGCAGCAGATTTGATATGGGAGGTGAAATTTTTTCGACTTTTTTTATGTTACCACATTATATTCGTAGATTTATGCTTCCACTGAATCCAGTCAGATCAATCAGCACGGTCGAAACACCAACGCTTCAATGAACACGAAATTTTATTTGGAGTATCTACTGATTTTACTAATGGAAAGTTATCGCTTCCTTGAAGATCCGAGAGTCCATGATAAACATGGAGCGAAATTTGGACTGCAGATTGAGAGATCTATTGCTCACTCCGTTGTATAATAGTAGTAGCTCGTTGTTGAGCGAGCGAGAATTTCAGGAAAAAGTTGTTTGACAAAGTCTTGGAGATCTTCATTTCTCCATGAAGAGTCTGGTAAATAAAGGAAGCATATCGTTAACTTTATAGGTTGATTTATAGTTGCTGCTATTGCTTGCAGATAAGCAGTGAGTGGAAGATTTCTTGCAGCAGCCGAGTTGCTGATGGATATAGCAATATAGGTTTCATTTCACAACGAAACGATTTGAATCCTTTCAAATTGAAACGTCCATCTGGCCATCTGCCTTGAAGTGTATTTTTTCAGACACACACACAGTGGTGTATGTCTGGCCAGGAGGATCATTTGTTCACAATAATATGAAGTAAAGCCGTTTATATGTCATTGAAGGATGTTCTCCATTGTTTAAATCAGAATGTGAAATTTTGGAAATGCTCAATTTTTTATTTTTTATAGTCTTGGTTCGCTCACATTTGCGATGTAACCAAGGTCAGAGTGATCACTTGCAACTTGCACTGACAATCGATCCTACCTGTAAACCAGAGCTGCAGTGTGCCTAACTGTGACGAGTGTTTTCTCTTTCTTTGCTGTAGGAAATCCTCTTGAGTTTGCTTGGGAGGATGTCGGTGGCATGGTCTGGCTCCGTGTTGTTTTCGATGAAAATCTCCGCTAAATATTTTTCTATTAAATACGTAACTGCTGTCATCAGTTTTTTTAATATTTGACGTCGAGAATGTCGTTTTATCTGGCTGAGAGTTATTTGCTTTCCCTGGGTTATTTCTGCACGGTCTTTTTGCTGTGAGATAACTGATTTTCCGAGAGGATCTTATTTCTTGCAGTGTCACCTCCTGCATATATATTGGGAAGTACCGTGATCATGATGAGTGCTGCTCTCCACAGTTGACATACTTCGTTGATTCCATGCAAGGCTCATCACCGTGCACAGATTTCCTACACAGACGTGCCTTAGTTTTGGCATATTTTGAATTGTGTAACCAAAGTGTTGATACTGAATGCATGTTTTGGTGGAGGTATGTATACTCTCACACTCAACCTTTATATACCCAACTTTTATCTTCTGTGATAGGACAGTATGATTTAGAGTCAGGACGTGAAATGTACAGAGAATCAATTGTCCGCCTTGCTTTATCCTCTCACTAAGATTCTTTGACAGATAGACGACTCCTTGAGAAGCTAGTTCTTGAACGATTTCTTTCTCAGTGCAGTTCAGTAAATATTTGCGGACGCCGACACGCCTGGTAGTGTTCAGGGTGTCAAGGGGATTCACCACAATGTTGATGTCAATATTTCCACAAATATTGTCTTTCTTCTGTTCACCCTGCCGGAAAGGCTTTTTACAGGTTTAGGGTTTTTGAGGGTTTCTCAACCCTGACTTATTTCTTCGTCGATTTCCATTTGAATAGCACTACTACTGGGGAAAAACAGATTACTTCAGCAGGGTCCACACGTACTGCAGCTGGGACGTACAATTATAACAGGGTGTGCTCTGGTGCTCTGAAGCCATCTCAAGGCACCACTATCAGGGTATCAACACAACCTTACCCACTTACCTGAAATGGACATCTCAGGACATCTCTTTGCGACTCACTAACGAGGAGCCATTCACTCATTAGCATGATTGGTTTCACCGTAGGTGACTATGTGTTTTGTGACTGTGTGTAAAACGCACAAACGAGCCGTGCCTATGTTTGTTCTTTGGGTTGTATTTTATTTCCTTCCTATCCGGCATATCTGCCAACCATTTCGGTAACTGCCACCTGGAGACGCGCCCGATCGAAAACAGGCAACTCTGCACGAGTACAATATTCTTAAAAAGATGCATACCTGTTTTATTCTTGAAGTCCTATTCATTCTTGAAATCTAAAAAAACTTTCTTGTTTAAAAGTAAAATAAAAAATAAAAAAATAAGTGAAAGAGTTAATGTTTACGAGAAAAAAGGAAAATTTGATTGTTTCAGCCATATTTCAATAAAGCGAATGGCTCTTGGTATCAAAAAATTTCCATACACAAATTTTATCATTTCTCTTTCTTATTGTTTTAAAAGTTGATAAAACTATTTGGTTAGTTATTGAAATATTCTTTTCTTTAATTAAAAATATTAAGAAAATGATAAAACTTCTATCTTGGATTATAGGATTTCTAAGATATTATATTTATAATTATTAAAAGTAATTAGTTTTATCAATTAGTTTAATTTATTTCAAAGAATATACAAATTATATTATGGAATGTAGGATAGGATAAGAGGAATTAATTGGAATGCTCATCACGTAAGGAAAGTTTAATGGATATATTTAACTTAACAAAAACAAGATCTTTATTTTAACTGTACATAAATTAATCTAACTAAATTACTCTGACTAATACAAATAGAAATAAAATAATTACATTATTTAAATTTCTTTTTGGTAAAAAAATAGCCTATTATTTAATAATAAATTACAAAATTAATGAGTATGCTTAATTGTATTACAGGGCCGTCTTCTGGGAAAGGTAGATGCATATTTCAGCTCATTTCGTAGATGTAATTATCCAAGAGTGACGTCACAGGGTGTTGTTGAAATAGTACACGAATGTGGTCGTTATTCAAGGTAAGTCTTATAACAGATAATTTCCGATAATTATAATTATATGATCTTGTTACATGTATGTTAAATACATCAAAGTTTATGATGTAATTGTAGGTTTAATGTTATTCGACTAGTAATTAAATCTATGAAGAAGAAACATCTCTTTACTGACAACATTATATATTCAAATAAGGTTCGATTATCCGTCTTTATTTGAGTTATGAACATTATGTCCTTATAATATTTAATACACATCTTATCTCCTATATATATTTAATTTAAAAAATTGTTGATCTTGTAATAAGCTTTTTTTATTTTATTATATAATTTATTGCATTTGGCTGAAAGTATTACCAACATTATACGGTTTTTACGTTATAAGGCAATAGCCTTAAAATCAAATTAGTGAAATATTACTGATTCAAAATAAATAACTATATTTATTAGATTAGTGGTTGACTATGTATTTAATAATAAAATATTTTTTATTTTTATTTACTATACGCAGGTTATTTCATTTATGGATTTTTTTTTTACTACGACTTAAACATGAGTATTTGACAATATTAAAGAGAACATGATGGTCTAAACAGTTTAAGAGCCAATGTTACGCTAAAACTAGTTTACTGGTTCAGTCCAAGTTGGCAGTAAAAGGAATGTTCCTTTATTGGAATATATTACGAAAGAAAATTGATGTGCTTACTCCGGTTAACTGTTAAAAAAAATTAAGTAACTAGTTAACGAACTATAGTTATGCAGCAGGGCCACAATCCAGATGGAAATGATAGAACAGTTCTTAAATGATGTCACTATCATTCCTTTTAATAACAAGATTTTCTGTGAGAACTGGTCGTGAGATCAGCTGGTTTCAAAGCCAGCTGCCATTACTATACCGACTGACTGGCTTAATTTTAAATTACCAGAATGAAGAGAACTTTATTATGTGATAGTATGTTTCTAAAGGAAGGGTAACGTAATTTTCATGTAATTTGTTCCGTATTTCAAAATTTTGAATTGAATGAATTATAAAATTGTTACGTTTATTGCTAAAAAATTTTAATCGTTCAAAAGTTTACAATTATATTTTTCACTCAGAATAAAAATATGTAAAACATGTAATTTATAACATTTTTCATTCATTTTTTTTTCAATTATGAAATTTAATTTTAAGTGTTACGCTAGTAGAATTTTTTGCCACCTAAGTGGATTATGAACTGAACGATTTTCTAATTTTTATAATTTAGTCTCAGTTTGTTCATATATATTTTTCACAATATTCTCTTAAAATTAACTATCATAGCAGAAGTATTTATTATTATTAATTATTTATTATTTACATAATCTATATATATATAAAAATGAATGTTTGTCTGTCTGTATGTCTCTTATGCCTTCCTAAACCGTTCATCCGATAGCGATGAAACTTTGGGGAATGGTTGGACGAATGCCAGGGAAGGTTTCTGAATTAGTTTGGACCCGCTAGCTGGCGCTGGCGTCGCGATATTTCGAAAAATTGTATTTACGGTCCGATTTGCCTCATATTCAGAATATATGTTACTTACATGAAACGAATTATCTCTGCAAAAAATGAACCCGCTAGATGGCGCTGGGGTTGAGATATTTAGAAAAATTATATTTATGACCGATTTGGTTCATATTCAGAATAAGAATATTAGTTACGTGAAAAGAAATATTTTTGAAAACACTATACCCGCTAGGTGGGGCCGGTGTTGAGATATTTACGAAACAAACAAACAAATATACAAACAGACTTTTTTATTCTGTATATATATATACGAGTAAAAGGCATATTCGTATGTGTGTCCGCTAAAGACCAAAAAACTAATGGACCGATTTACGCGCGGGCAAAAGGGAAAATGTAAAACGGGGAAAAGGGGAAAATTTGGAAAGAGAAAAGGGGGAAACGAGAAAGGGTAAAAAGGAAACTTAGAGAGTGGTGAGGGAGAAGGGTGAAAGAGAGAAGTTGGAAAGGGGAAGGAGAATAAGTGAAAGGGAAAATTTGTGAAGTTTTTTTTTAATTTTTTTATCAAATTTTCAATTGTGTTCATTTAAACTCTCTCTCTCTCCTACTCACTCTCTCTCTCTCTCTCTCTCTATATATATATATATCAATCAATAGGGAAGCATTGCCGGGTCTGCTAGTGTTTAATAATTGTAGCAATTTTTTCCTGCCTTAGCCAATTATCATTTAATTTTGACTTGAAATTCATGTATTAATAATGAATTTAAATTATAACACTAATTTAAATTACAAAAGGTACTTTTATGTATGTAAAGAAAAAGTTTATTCTTTAATTTATCCGTTTGTTTTGTAATATTGAAAATTTTGCTTCTTTTAATACCTTCTTAAAATCTGGTACATTTTAAATTGTTTTGTTTTTAATGCACATCAAACTTTTCTTACATTTGTAGACCAACGGATTAAAAAACCAAGAATAATAAACATAAAACACTGTCACAATCACCAAATACTAAAAAAAAGAATAAAATATCATTAAAAAAAATTCCATATAAATTTAGTTTCTGTGAACTTTATTAATACCATTTTACTCAAAATTAGTTTCTCTACAATTTTTTTACATCAAATATGAAATAATGTGTATTGAATATATTTCATACTTTCTGAAAGGTCAGGGAAGGGAAAGGTCAGGGAAAGGTTCAGGGAAGGATACCCAAATTAGATTTTATAAAAAAATCGTCATTCCTTTACTTACATATGGTAATGAAGTAAGCAAAGAGCAAATCGAATGATTTCCGTATACAAGCGGCAGAGATGAGGTTTCTGCGGAGCGTGAAGTGTTGTAGAAGAGAGGATCTATCAGGAATGAGTCATTAGTGAAGAGAATAAAATACAATCAATCAATAAAACCGATCAATATCGAGAAAGATTGACGAGTCATCTATTACGAACGTCTCAACATAGCTTGTCAAGTGCGTGTTATTTAAGCCGGATTGAAGAACAGATGTATGCAAACCGAGACTTGGATGAGCAACGGACCAGGCTAATCAAACTTAAACTATGGAAGAAGAAGAAATTTCATATAAAACCACAAAATTTTTTCCTTAAGTTTGTTCCAAGAGTAGAGTCTGTCTTAATTTTATCAAAGGCGCAGAAGTCAGGGCGATACTTTTTGCCCTCGTTAACAAAGCGTTTCTAATCTATTTTATATGAACTTTCTTCTTTATTTTCACCAGTAGAATATATCCTTCAAGTTTTTTGAAATTTTTGTGACCCATTCTATATATCATGAAATATTAACAAAAAAATATAGAAACTTAAAAAAAATTCGATTTATTTACAAATAACTTTAATAAGATTAGATCCGGAAAAATTGTAGAGCAGAAACAATCTCTTTTTATTTTAAAATAAAATCAATAAAAGATCTATTGTATCGTATTAGAAAGAATTAGGAAGCACATTGTTTTATCATGTAACCTTTTCACTTCAAGGTTGAGCAGTTTTTAGAGCCATCATACAGGATTATATTTATGAAAATCAATTAGGCCCGACTAATTTTTAATAAGAAATCTAATTATTTAATAAGATATAGCTTGTTTTCAGTTTTATACTTAAATTGCTTAATATAAAAATATATAATTCTTAAAAATATTGAAAATTAAATTATCAGTAATTATTATTATTATTTTTAACAATTACTTAAACATCAGAGCTTGAAATTTTAGTAATTTTAAATTGTCAACTCCGTTTAACTATTAATAAATAAATTTATGTTTTCTTGATACCTACCAGTGCCACTGTATGAATGATGAAAACAAGTACAGAAAGGAATAAAATAAAAAAAAAACACTGGAAACTTATGATTCTGACTGAGTGAGTGATAAATTGATATATTTTTAGACATTTGTGAAAATATAATACAAGACAACTTCTAAGTTCACCGTCATAAATGATATTTTATGTAGTCGTCTTTCTCTTGTCTATTGCAAAATCCATGGACCTTCCGGCTTAGCGTCTGTCTTCTTATCAAAAGTATATCTCGGATAGAAATTCTGTTTTAAGCATTTGTCAAAACTTTCTGTAGCAATTCCTAACAACAGATATACTTATGCACTTCGTATATAATATCTTTTATACCGTCTCATTAATTCTTCAATTCAAATTTTTCTTCATGCAATCACATAATCCAGCATTTTATATCAATTTTATGTAGTTGCCTAAATACTTTGAGTAAATAATTTGTACCAGAATTTTTTTTTCGTTTTATATATATTTAACGTTATGATGTAAAGTAATAGATTATTAAACGAATTTAATAAAATTGTAAAAATTGTTAATTTAATTAATGAAAGGGATCGGTAAATTGAAAAAGATCAACAGAAATTATTTATTTAAATGTTATTAAAGCCATGTATAAAGGTTTTTTATCCATACTCGGTAGTTTTGTCTGCGTATGTTAATCATTTTAATGTTCCTAAAAAATCTTGGAAGTCCATTAATACTTAACGGATCATAATAGATGATCACTTCATATACAGAAAAAATTTCTAAGTAGTAAAAATAAATATTTACTTTTTCAAAAAATTAGCTTTAACTCTTGTATAAAATAACAACGACGAAACGTGTTTAAAAATACTAAATGTTGATTTTTAATTTAACATAATACATTTTACGTAAAATATTTTAACTGCTTTTATTACTTGGCATTGGGCTTTTTTTTATCGGTGGATATTATTGGAGTAATTTTATGTGAATATTTACTAAAATAATTAATTTTCTTATAACTTATATTGTTTTATGTAAATTTAAGATTTTAAGTTAGAAAAAAGTAGAAAAACCTATGAATTCATATTGTGAGATTCTACTGAATGAAAATAAAAACGGAGAAACATAACGAAATAACAACCGATTTCAGTCGATTTTTATCAAATTTTGTCAACACATTTATCGGAAGAGTAAATAAACTTTTTTTTTAAGAAGAAAAAGAAAACGTAATTTTTGAAGTTGGGATTTTCTAGCTTAAAAATAGTTATATAATACTTTGCGAAGTTTTTCTTAAAATTAGCGAAAAACCTTGTCATTTCTTTTGCATTTATTTCACATCAAATTTCAAAGTATTATTTTTTTATTTTAGGAATTTCTAATCGTTCAATTTAAATTTATTTTAAAATTATTCTTTATACTAATTTTCATGTTTACAGAGTGCTGATGCGGGTTTGTTTCAGTGAAAACGAATCAGTCGTTCTCGGAGTAATACTCAAACAGACCGGCTGTTTGAGTGTTAACCCACACACACACACACACAGATATATATATATATATATATATATATATATATATATATATATATATTGTCGCCTGTTTGCGGTTCGACCAGGATATTGAGAGACTAACAAGATAAAAATTTCGTATAAATACAATTTATTACTGTAAAAATCAGAAAATAAAATAACTAATAATAAATATATGACAAAATTAATTACAAAATAGCAATTCAATTGAGGACAAAATTTGTCTAAAGACAGTTAAATTATTCTAGAATAAATACTACGATACAATTTAACTTACTAAAACTATTATAATGACCTCTAGAACCTCATATTGCATTAACAGCAACATAACACTACAAAAGTTTAAAGTTCATACAATTCAATCTCTGCAAATATTAATATTTTTACTATCTGCAATAGAACTACCCTATGCTTTATGAATGAATTGAATACTTTTCATTACTGTTGTTTACAAACAACTCGCCGAACAACTTCCTGCATTCACCGAATATCCATGCTGGAATCCTCGTGACGTAATTCACTTGTAGTAACCTGATGCTTACTGATTTTGCCATCACCGCAACCACGTTGAACTCTGGCATGCGAAATTATTTACTGTTATCGCTTGATACGCTGACTACGTTGAACACGGCCTCGCAGAACTACTGACTTTTACCCGCCGGTCCCTGACAGTATTTATATCCTATTCCCTGCAGAACCAGTAGCCCCTTCATCATTTAAGTTTTGAAGCGTAATCATTTTTATCTTCCGTGCTGTTACGTCTTTCTATAAATTCTTATTCCGATCCGGTAACCCTTCTGGTCAAACAACAGCTTTTGGTGATGCTGTATTACAAAGAACCCATTGTTAAACGGACGTGTTTAGTCTGAGAAAAGAATCCGTTTTAGTTTCTTTTGGATTCTTCTTTTCATTATTGCTTTCTCTTTCTTTCTTCTTAATTGGAAGACTAGTCTACTTCAATTGATTTTTCAGTATTATCAGGATGTAGTCATGGCAAAAAGCCCTCCCAAAATTGCCGAACCACCATTCTTCTAAGCTTGGAATACCGAATCACACACAAACTCTTGATTAGTGCGCAATTTCTTGAAACTGTTCGCGCCGAAATCATATCATTTGCGGAAATAGAAATTACGTCATTTGGATGAAATAATTTGCCACCAGCAAACAGTCTGGTGTTTGTGATTCAATCAGTTTATCTTTTTTCGCCTCCGTTCAGTTTTGATGCTGTGGTGATAAATTGAAAAAAAATTATCTGAAAGATAAAGTAAAAAAATAAATAATTTTTTTTTAATGGTTAACAAATATTTATTGAATATGAAAATAATTATATGAGCGTTACTAGTTTATAAATAAAACATATATTAATATGTAACATTCACTTCTGAATGAAAAAATGAGGCAAAAGTTTACACATGTTATGAATTTTGAAAACATTTCTGTTTTTATTTTATGAGAAATAAATTAAAAAGCAGTAATTTTCGATTTTCTGTGAACCATGATGCTACAATGTATTTTTTTTTAGGATAAGAATGAAATAAGTAATCCATCTGTGGTAATGAGAAAGTGTCAAAATTAATTTAAATAGATGATCAAATTGTTTTCTTAGCTTCTAAAATGTTGTAAATGTTGCTGTTACTTAATGGAATCACAAAGGGGGTCATGTAGTCTACGTAACGTTCCCTACAGTAATGTATTTAAATTGGATGGTCACGTTTGTGGTTGAAAGTAAATTTAGGTTAACGATAATGTGCTTGTAAGTGAAAATAGATGGATGGCGAGGTGAGATGTGAAGTCCAACGCTTTAGGGATGGGGATTGAAATCTGTAGTGAGGGGTCAAAGCATTCATTCATTCCTCGTTTTCTCTTGGTTCTACAGCTCTTCTTTTTTTATACATTCATCTTTCTTACTGTCATTCATATGTCAGTAGGTTGACCTTGAACTTGAGTGATCTTGATTTTCAAAGCAATTTTAAGTATTGCCTAACGAATTTTTATCAAGATAAATAATTTTTTTTTTACTAAAAATTTCTACAGCTTCTGTTTCTATTCTTTTGGTCTGTATACAAAGGAAAAATCCCAGTAGGTTTGTGTTTTGTTTTTTTTTTATAACTTCTGTGTTTAAAACATATTTTCATATATTAAAACTTAACACGCTCTTAAATTTACTAAGATATTTTTTTTAACGCGGATGTTGTAATGATTATTTTAGAAACTATCTAGTTTTAGAAATTTTGGAGCTTCACTAGGTGAACAACCAAATATGCAGAAGATTTGTACAGCATGATTCAGATGTCAAGGCTTTGTTATCCGTATGCTTTGTGATTCATCTGAAGAATCATCGTCCTGATGGAATTCGACAGGATGACCAAGAGAAAGATGCGAAGATAAGTTATACAATGATTTAATACCGCTAGAGGGAAATAAAATTATGGGCAGGAAACTAAAAGAGGAATAAAGGAAATTATATTATGAGGGTGAATCATATTCTTCACAGTCCATGACGGCTAGGTAAATAAGATGTAAAAGAAAATTATTTCTTTATTTTTAAATCTAAAAAGAAACGTTAATACTAAGCGGTAATTTACTTAAACAGTAATTTACTTTACTTTAACAGTACATAAGTGTAACTTAAAGCATTCTAAGTTCTGAGCACCATATTTTAAAAACGTTCACTATTTAAATCACATATTCTTCAAATCGTGGATTTTATTTACTCTCAACGAAATGTATGGTATTAGGAGGAAAAGAGGAGAAGATTGAGATTAAAATAGGAAATGAAGTTTTAGAGCAGGTGAAGAACTATCAGAACTTTTTTTTTTTTTTTTTTTTTTTTTTGTTAAAGAGGTGGGAAATCTCATTTTACGGACGCCTAAGCAGTGTCGGGCTCGCTAACAGGTGCCGCAAGATGTTAATATGCATATGTAAACCTGCGCACTACCGACTAAACCGCCACTCCTGGCTACCACCACCCTAGCAAAGCTTTCCTTGTGGAAGGGGGGTTACATGCCCTCTCATACGTTAAACACGTTAATCACAGCAGAACAACAGCAAACAAGATACATCAAGATACAGAAAACAGATTATGAAACTATATACAAAGAAAAAAGTCACACAATTATATACAAATACAAGAGAAGAAAAACTCAAAAAAACAAGTCTCACAACAATATAAATATCGTATTAAAAAATCATCAAAACCAATACAGCAAAAACATAAAAATACGCCTGAAAAGAGACATTCATTAACAATACACGATCAGTGTAACAACGCAACACAAAAAAATACATAAAAAACTTTCAGTACTTAGGAAGCTTTTTAATAATGACTTGACTAGCTCAGTAAAAATCAAAACAAGAATATCAAGAAGTAAGCAGGAATTTAATAAGACGGGAAGACTGATGTATGTAAATTTAAACTTAGCGTTAAGAGTTCAGTGAAATATTTTATGTGATGCTCTATACAGCTGAAACGTATACGATGATAAAGGTAAGAAAAAAACGAATTGAGGCTTTTTGAAAAGTGGGTGTGACATAGAATGATAAATGTTAGATGGCAAGACCATGTAACAAATGAAGTCTTACAGAGAATCGGAGAGATCAGGGAAATGCTAAGTGTGGCTTGAATATAGGAAAAGGAACCGGCTAGGACATTGTATGAGAAGTTGTTTTTTAGTTGATCTGATAAAAGACTTGGTGATTGGAAGGAAAGGAAGAGGAAGGAAGAGATTTTAAATTATGGACGGGATTATGGAAAAAGGGGAAATAGGCTGAAACGATGAGGCTAGCAAAGTATAGTACAAGGTGGAGAGCAGCACCCGTGACAGGACCTCTCCTAATTGCAGAACACTATGAATGAATGTGTATTCCCGTATTACATTACCCTTAAAAAAATTGTGATAACGTCGTGCAGAATTATTTTTTAAGTATTTTATTATTTTGTGGATATTGATCGATGAATATTTTGCTTTTCATACAACCTGAAAAGAAAAATGTCGAATGCTTTAGATTTATTCCCGAAACTAAAGATAAAGTAATCTGGAACGATGGTTTTACTTCTAACTATATGACTGGTTATTCCATCCAATTGAAACTGTGTGTCTGGATTGATTTTCTGTTTCTCCAATTGAGAGCAAAGAAATTCTTCACTTATTGGAACATATCACTCTGATATGGAGATCGCAGTGAATGCTGTTATTTTCATGATTGCCCTCAAAGAAATATGAAAAAATCTTTTCAGAGGATGCTGTTGCACATTATACTGCTGAATTTAGTAGTGTAGAGTGGTTTTTTATACATTTTGTTAGGGTTTGTTTCCCAATAGTGAATGTTTTGTTTATCTCGTAAGTGGAAATGTGATTCTTCACTCATTACAATTTTCTATGAATAACATCATCGTTAAAGTAAAAACGATTCAAAATTTGGTGAAAAAAGTCATTAAATTTACTTGATCAGCCTCATTTAATACCTCTATTACTTTAAATTTATACGTATGCTTCGTGTAAATTCTTAGAAATTAGAAGAGTCACATAAAGAGAAAAAAGGCACACAAGCTTTTTAACAACACCTAGGGGAACTTGTTAGCAATCTCGACACTTCGCCCGTAACTGGTATTCCTCCGACCCACCAAAACAAAAAAGAAGAAAAAAATTCAATCAAAATAACCTCAAATTGAGCTGATTATTGATGTATTTTTTTGTACGCGCTTATGAAATGAGTCACAATAGAGAGTGAGTTTTTGATGTTTGTATGTAGGATCTACTCGTTGTTTTTAAGTATTTCATCAAATTACAGTTATAATAATTTAATTCTCTTGTAAACAAGATATATATTTAATATTAAATTTAAAAAAATTATACCACTTTTAGTCTTCTCTGTGTATTTCTTGTGAAAATATTTATACGAAAGTTATTATACAAAATAAAATAAAGAAAAGTCTGTTTTCTTGCGCAGAACTGCGGAAGAATTTTTTTAGTTTGTTCTCCGTATCATAAATTACAGTTATTGTTATTATAAATCAATTTATCAATGTCTACTCTTTCAAGGGTTTAGTTATATTTTTAGCATTTACTGGTCCAGTAGCCAATTTCGTAGACGTAGCCTAAATAACATAAAAAAGTTGTGATTTGTAAAAAATATTTTTTAACTTGTTATTACACAAAAGTCAGTATTCAATTGTTATCCACTCTTTCTTAGATCCTTCTTCTATTATTCTGTATTAAGCGTGTTTTGATGCATTTGTTAAAGTTTTCTTTAATTCTTTTCTGTTTGATGCCAATAATCTTTCTAGTAAATATCGTTAAAGTCAGATATAACATTAATAATATCAATTTCTCTTTGAAAAACCTCCAAATTAATTAATATCCGGTTCGCTCAGTAGCCATCGCATTAAAAGCTGCTACCTTATATTTCATACAGTGAAAGAATCTTTGGTAATATATCTACCACTGCTTACTTTTTATATTCATAAAAAAATTTAATACCTTTATGAATTAATTTCACATAAAAAATCTGATGTGGAACCACATGACTTCCTTGTGCACCTATTAAGTTTTTTTTTTTTTTTAATGAAAAGTACAGAAAATTTTATTTAATTAATAACTTCTGATATTTTTTCTTTTTTTTTATTGTTATTGAATAATTGTAAAACTTTTTTTACAATCAGAGGTTAATAATTATTAATAAATCAATATATTTAAATTAAAAAAAAAAGTTAAGAAAAAAAGGAAGATGAAGACGGATGTTAACCGATGTGCGTAACATTTATTGTAAGATCGAAATATTTCATTAATTAAAAATGTATTTGGCTATGACTCTGGAACCAATAAAAATAAGTACCACTTACTATAAATTGTTGAAAAGCTCTCATTGAGGGCCTATTACTGCAGTTAAGAAAAAGTCCAAAATCCAAATTTTTTTCGACACTTTTGGTCCCAGTCGATTGCAATCAAAAGGGGAGGTGCACAACTAGATCTTACAACAGTCCTAAATTCAAAATTTTAACATCCTACGGCTAATCGTTTTTTAATTATGCAAGATACATACCCATATACGTACGTAGGTACAAACGTCACGCCGAAACTAGTCAAAATGGATTCAGTGGTCAAAACGGATGTTTCCCTTGAAATCTGAAATTCGTAATTTTTCGCAATCACAATACTTCCTTTACTTCGTACACGGAAATAAAAATGATATCATTTGTTTACTTTTATTTTCGTAGGCTAATAAAATATTTTGGTTTGTTTTATTTGTTTAATAAAGTTTTCAATATAATGAGAAGTAACAAAATAGGAAAAAATATCATCCACGAATCTAAATCAATCTCATGGAAAATATTCAGATCCCCTTTTTTCTTTAATTTTTACGTTATATATGAAATTATTATCTACTAATCCACATAAGAGGATTAACATTTGCCCATTTATTTATAAAAGTTCCCTTTAACTAAAAAGCGATTTATTTCAATACATAAACTTACATTCTCTAAGCTCTATTTTTTAAGAATCAATATATTGGTGATCAACAAATTTTTCAAAATATTTATTGCCACCTTAATGCGAATGCTAAAGCAAACCAGAGCACGTTGTAATTTGCTTCCTCTAAACCTTCGGATTCAGTAATCTTAAAATATTGTAACAGGACCATTTTAACGGACCAGGGTAACGGATTTCTTCCAATTAAGAAGAAAAAGAAAATGAAAAGAATAATCCAGAAGGAGCTAAAAGGAATTATTTTCTCAGACTAACAGGCCCATTTCACAGTCTTCTTTCTAATACAGACAATATCACCTCCAAAAACTGTTGTTCGACCAGAAGGGTTACCGAATCGGAATAACAATTTATAGAAAAACGTAAGAGCACGGTCGATAAAAATTATTACTCTTCAAGAATTGAAGGGATACTGGTTCTACAGGCGAGGGGATATGAATACTGCCAGGGTCCAGTGGATAACAATCAGTAGTTCTGCGGGACAGTGTTTGGCCTAGTCATGATAACAAGCGATGACAGAGCAGTTTGACAAGCCCGATTTAAACGCGGTTGTGGTGACTGTGATACCAGTAAGTGTGTGGTAACAACGAGTTAAGAGAACGTCACGAGTATTCCAGTGTGGATGGTGGTGAATGCAGGAGGTTGTTCGAGAAGGTGAGTTATTGGTAAACAGTAGTGAAAGTGACAATATTATAATCGTTCATAAATTGTAGCGTAGTTCTATTGAAAACAGTAAAAGTATAGGAAATTGAATTAAAAATTGTATTCAAAAATTGAATTATTGTATGAACTTTAGACTTTTCTCATTTTATCCTGTTGTTAATGCAATATTAGGTATTAATGTTAGCGGTCATTGTAACGTTTTTAGTAGATTGGACTGTATTTTGTGGACTGTGGACTGTGTAGATTGGACTGTGGTTTTTGTAATTTCAACTGTCTTTGAACGAATTATTTCTTTATGTGAATTTTGTATATCATATATTCATTTTTGTTATTATTTTACTTTTATGTTTTTGGAGTAATAAATTGTACTTATAAAATATTTTTTAGTTTGTTAGTCTCTGAATATCCTGGTCGAACCGCAAGCACGCGACGATATACAAAACTTTCTCCAATCACCAGAATCTCATATTTTAAATTATTAATTATTTATCTTTAATTGATAAAGATTGTAATTTGCTAACTTTTTTAATAAACATTTTATTAAATAAGTTGAAGTATTTATTTCGAAAACAATTCGTCGCCAGTTATTACGTGTTTTATATAGTATCTCAGAGATAGTATAATTTTATAATTTATAAAAGAGCAAAGTTTGCTTTGCTCTTCAGAACTTAGCAAATTACAAAATTTTGTTAAGAAAAAAATCGGTATATAATAGTTTTTTTCGTAAGTACTGTTTATTTGTCAGTTAATATATATTTTTTTTATTATTACTTCTATTTTTTCATTAATTATTTTATTTATATTCTTTTTTACTCAGTAACAACTGATGATGATTGTTTAACAATGTAATTGATAATTTAGGCTTAGATTTTCACTAAAAACTTTTATAAGCAGTTTTTGATTTTTTCCAATTATGTCAGTCAACGTTTACCAATTTAAATATTAGATGAAAATAATATAAGTTGTTTTCGGGTAATTTTTTTCTTGTACAATGTATATTAGCATTGAATAAATTGAAAATAAAATAAAAAATAAACTGTTTCATTAAAAAGAGAAGAGATACCCTCTTTAAAATTTAAATATTTTAATTAAAATAGAGAGGGAAGTTTCTAATCAGAATTTGTGTTGAATGCTTCATTAAAATCAATTTTCCTTTTATTATTTAATGTTCTGGAAAAAAGATAAATAGATACAAATCGAGATTAATGATGCTAATTTGAATAAATTTAGTATGAAACCGTAAATATACCACGAAAGGTTTTATTTTACTGAATGCAATTTAAATACAAAGTTATGGGATTTAATAGTAAACGTACTACTAGTCGTATAAAAAAACTTTATTACAGAGCTTATATATATTTTTTTTTCACTTTCTTATCACGTAAAGAACGATTATTTAATTCAGTTGGCTGTATTCTGTATGGAATAATTATATTCATTAGTAGTTCTATTAAAGCACCGTTTATAATATCAGTACTGTAATCTTGTATTAACAAACAACCAAGCTTAATGCAATAGAAGGTAAACTATTCTAACCATTGGTACACAGTAGTCAACCAATGTTGTATAAATATATTTACATTACCTAATTTTATGTTAATGTAAAATTTACTCTCGACATAAATTCATGTAATGTATATATTCGGCTTGTTAAACTAATCGATATGTTCACTCGTGCATTAAATACTAAATTTTGTTTTTGCATTTACTATACAACAAAATTTAAATTTACTATTTGGTTACGTTACATGTACTGGCGCACTTAATTTAACATTTAATTTCATAAACTTATCAACTAGCAGTGGTGTTCTGCTTGAATAGATTGTTATTTAGGTTTTATGTATATATATATATACATATATATATAGAAAGAGAGAGAGAGAAAGAGAAAGGGAGAGAGTTAAACCCTTAAATAAATGAGAACCTGTATATAATTTTTCAACAGTTAAACTCAGAAAAATAAAATTTAGCAAATGTTCCAACTCAAAATTATTTATTTTCAGTATGAGCCCACTAAACCCTAAGCTGGATATCCCGCGGAAAGTCTACTCAAAAATTATAAATAAAAAGATTAGGATTGTGACACATCATTCTAAAAAGAATTAAGTGTGTGTGTGTGTGTGTTCAACAGGGTATATAAAAAGGTTCGTCCAATATTTCTGTGATGTTTTTCTAACATGTATAAGAAAAACGTTCCTATGATCATAGGTCTGGAAACGCCTTTTAATCTGTCTAATCACATTTTTGTGTTTTGTAAATAGAAGTTTATATTTAAAGAACAGATTAAGCAGTTTTAATGAAATTCATCCTATGTGTTAAAACTAATATTCTTTATGAAACAGATAAATAAAGAAATTTTAAATTCCTAAATTTCAAATTAGCGATTACGTTAATTTTTCATTAAAAAACAAACAAAAAAATACCCTTTTATGAATAAGTGTTTTTAACGTAATTTTATTTTTATTTCCATGTGAATTGCAAAGATAAATTCAACATTTTCTATTAATTACCTAATAAATTAATTATTTTTCTCACTGTCCTCAATCAAATTTTAAAACTCTGTTTAAACTAATCATACTGGTTGGTTATTTTTAATGAACTGAATAAAACTAATGTATACAAATTGAAAAAAAAAATTATGCTGTTTTTACACGACTGCCCAAGGAGTGTAATGTATTTAGGATGTACATGTTTGTTCCACCGTAGCAGCCCAACTGCTGAACCGACTTAGATGTTTGACCCCGCGTTGGAATCCTTACGTTACCTGCAGTGACACAGGCAATATATGGACTATATAGGACTCTCTCTCTCTCTCTCTCTCTCTCTCATATAGGAAACTGATTTAGAGATTGAAATAAGAAAAACGTTCATACAAACATATGACCGAAAACGCTTTGTTATCGAGCTACTGCTAGCAAAAAATTTCGCGGGGATTTCAGTTCCTCCGCTAAAATTTCAGTATAGTAGGGGGTAAACGTGATGGTTTTTTATGTTTTTGATCTGAAAAATCGAATCAAATAGGTCCCAGAACTGTGTATTTCGTAGTTTTCATATCTGACAGAAAAACAGAAAAATTCGCTGACGAAAAACATTTTGTTACTTTTTAAATACTAACTTTTGTTAAATGAATAATAATTGCGTTCAGTTTATTATCAAAACTTGTAGAAAATTCTATTTTATTAAAATTTGTTTAATAAAGTTTATGAAAAACAAAAAACAAATCAACTTTTATAAGTATTTGTAAAAATTAAAACAGCTGTTTTTAGTAAATAAATTTAGACTTATGAAATAATAAAATATTTTTAATTTACTTTTAGAAATACTCACTGTGGTTTGCTCTAATAATTTATTACATGACTGCCCAGTAAGGAGTGTAATCTATTTAGGGTGTATGTATGTTTGTTCCACTGTAGCAGCACAATTGCAGAACCGATTTAGAAGTATGACTCTGGGTTGGAATACTTACGTTACCGGGAATTTCATAAGCTATCTTTAAATAAATTAAAAAAATTTGAAAACAAAATTATACTATATACAAACTTTTCATCCTCACACTCTTTAATTATCCTGTATTATTTATTTATCTTATATTAAAAAGCTATTTTTTTTTTTGGTAGGCGTGTTTTTTAATTTTTAATATTTATTTCTTGTTAATATTATGATGGAGATGAATATATTTAAATAAAAATGTGATTTCATTAATTTAAATAAATCATTTTATTTCAGCTTGATATTCATTTAACTATAAGAGCTATATAACTGTAAGAGCGCTGAATTTGATGATATAATGTGAATATATATTTAATGCCATTTAGTAAACACTGAACCGCGATCAAATGAATTTCAGTGTTGTAAAATTGTAAAATTTTGATTCCGTAACAATTGTTATTCAAAGGTTATTCAAAATTTGTTAAATATTTCATGTCATAGTAATGTTTGTTCAAATAATTAATTATGGGTTAAAAAATTCGATAAAACTGGGTCCACATTAAATTTAAAACAAAAATAAGCAGCAAAAAGTGTTAAATGCCAGAAAACATTGATGGAGTTCGAACTGCTAACACGTACTCCAAAACGCTCGGCGATTAAACACCGCACACATCACCGTTTCCATGATGGAAACTTAATTCACCATATGTTTATGACAGATGAAGCTCATTTTCACTTGAACGGCTACGTACATAAACAAAATAGTTGATATTGGTGTGCTGAAAACTCCTTACAATTACACGAGAAACCGTTCATAGCCCGAAGGTCACAGTTTGGTGTGCACTTTTGTCATCTGGAATTACTGGACATTCCTTTTTTTAAGATGATCGTGGAATAGTTACAACTATTAATAAAGCTACAGCGCTCTACACTAGCATAGCATGGTCATAACATTTTTTTAGGCCTGAATTAGCTCCATTTCAAAATTCCGAAGTTGCGTCTTGTTGTTTCAACAAGACGATACTCCAACACGTACTGCTCATTTATCTATTACTGCTTTAAAAGAACCATTTCTGAATCATACCATATCCAAAAATGAGGACATGATTTAGCCAACTAGAACCCCTGATTTGTCTAAATAAATTTTTTTTCATTTCGGGTTTGCTCTAAAGCAAAGTTTATGTCGAGTGACCACAGTGGTGAGTGGCCATTGTAGTCACATAAGTCAAAGTCACTTGAGTCAAATAAAGCACTAAGCATAAGCACTTGAGCACTTAAGCACATAAAGCACTTGAGTCGCACCACTGAGTCGACATAAAGAAAAGTTTTTGTCGAGTCAGTGTGGAGTGGCTAAAGAAATTGCAAGCATTACACTGGTCATGTTACGACAATGGAAAATTTTTGATTAAGATTACAATAGTGCATAGATCGTAATAGTGAACAATTGTAAAGTGTTATTTAAAACATAAAACTAGATGTTTTACCCAACAGAAAAATATAGAAACATTCATGTTAAAATAAAAACTTATTTAAATATAATAGTTTTAAATTTTACAGTTCTCTGATGTTTCATGCCAATGTAGATGGCATAGAGTAGCTTTTGGAAGAAAGAAAATTCTGAAATCAGTGTTAGTCCTTGCTAAAGGTTATGTAACTAAGTTATAACTTGGCTGTTACAATACTTTATCCTCTAAGCAGTAAATAAAATATATTTTTTAAATCAATTTTTCCGCTTATCATAAAAAATCATAATGGTTATTTTTAATTATTCTATAATTTTTTTTTTAATGATTTTATTTACAGTCGCATCAACAATTATAATCATTAGCGACTAAAGTAACACTATCATGTAGTATTATATAAAACAAAAGAAATAAACATAGACAAGTAACAACAATAAATACAAAATAGAATACATAATTCACACAAAAATCACTAAATCGTATTCTTCGTTCTACTGTAGGAGAGGAACCGCAACAAACGTTTGACACCTTCGTTCTGGTTTAATAGAAATTTCATATCCGATCCCAGGTATAAGTTTTGTCGGATGGTTCCAAAGATTGGGCAATCAAAGAGTAGAGGTTCACGGAACATTTGACCTTGCATGCTTCACAGATCTTCTGAGGAGAGCAAAATAGATGAGCGTGGGTAGGCCTGGTGTGTCCAATCCTTAGCCGAGTTAAGATGACTTGGTCTTTTCAGTTGCTCGGGGAAAGAGATTTCTCGAGCACATTCTCCCGGATGTTATGTAATGCCGTGGGAGGACTCAGCAGCCAGAACCTATTCCACTGAGCCCGTAATTTTGATCTCATGAAGATTCTCTCTAATAAATTATCTTACTTAAATTATTAAAATGAACATTATAGTTTTATTGTATATGGAAAACGGCATACAAGTGAAATGCCTGAGTTTAACAAATTTCTAAATTGGACAAAGATTAGAAGATAAAATTATTTATAATGCAGTTAATAGGATAAATTTTTAGAAATAATTTTACGAAACAGGATTACGGTCCAATTCAGTTAAAAAGTAGAAAAGTACTTAACCTATTTTTTCTTGAGGAAAATTGCCTATTTTTGCTTATATCTTGTTGAGATTTTTGAATAAAAATTTCAGTAATAAAATTAAATTTCACAGGTTGACAGAAAAGTAAGTGGCAAATAAAATAGGATCACTGTCAATGCGTTATGTTATTCTGGAACTAAGTTGTTAAGCTTCAAACAAATCGGAAAAGATATAATGAGACTAGTATTGTTCTTTTATGACGGTTTTATGAGAATTCTCTTAATTATATTTACTTAATTAAATGTAATGGCAAACTTACCACTTTCTACACTAAATTAGTTGTTCTAATTGTTTGTAACTTATTTATCTAGATTATTGTTAAATCATATTTTTACTCACACAAACTACACAGTATTACAGTTCTAATTAGTTTAAATTGAACTCTTTAATTAGATAATAGTTTTATTCTTATTACCAATAATTATATTTGTAGTACAAAATAAAATACTTCACAAAGAAAAAAATATGAATTCTGTGCTTAGAAGCACGTACCTCATCAAAGTAATATAAAAATCTGGTATAAGTTTTGAATCTTTTTTTTTATTTGTTTTTAGTCGATTCCAATAAATAAATCTTGTTTTATACTTTACAGCTGTTTTAAACAATAATAGTTCACATTTTAATCCATGTTTTAAGCTACATATTTTTTTAGTCATCTGCAGTTGACTATCGATGTTCTAACGCGATTTTAATGTACTTAGAGTGTGTATGTATGAATGTATGTACATACATGTATGTATGTATGTACATACATGTATGTATGTATGTATGTATGTATGTTTGTTCCACCGTAGCAGCTGAACGGCTGAACTGATTTACATGTATGACACAGAGTTGAAATCCTTACGTTACCGGGAGTGCCATACGCTAAATAAATACATATATAAATATATATATATATATATATATATATGTAATAAATAAATTTGATTTAAAAACAAAATTATGGTGTACACAAAAAATTTACTATATACAAAATTGTCACTTGTATTTATCTCTTGTTCTCTATTTTTTTCTGATATGTGCTGATCTTATAAACTCAAATATATTTATTACATTTTATATTCACAGTTCTTTGTTTTATATATTCCAAATTATGTTTTCCCGTGTAGAATTCTACGTTTTCCATGTCGTTCTAAAAAAAAATTAACTAAACCTGGGTGTCTTAATACATATGTTGTATCAATTCTAATTCGGCATTTCAAGATTTTACACTTATTCATCATAACACCTATTAATCTATAATTTATCAATCGATATAATTTTCAAAATATTTCTATAATACCACATTTCATGTTCACATTACTTTTTATTCTGTTTCCTCGTGTTCATGTTTCTTTTTCATAAAGTACTGCGCAACACACAAATATTTTTAAGAAATTTTCTAATTCTTAAATATATATTTTATGCAAGTAGAGTGAACGCTTTGATGAAACCTTTCCTTACTTGTAAGGAGTCCGCTTTTGATCTGTATCTGCCTTCGTACATCGTTTGTAATTTTTGTTTTTAGGTAACAAACTTTTCTTACTTTTGATATATTATGATCCCTTATCTTAATATTTTATTCCTCATTTTTATCCTTTCTATAATATTTTATTATTTTTTCTTTTATTTTTTTTCAAATTGAAATTTTCTTTTACTAATAAATCCATCCGATTCACAACTACTTACAACTCTTCTGGAAAAAAATGTTTGGACTAACCAAAAAATATCATCAGGGAATCTCAGACTTTTTTATTGGGTAGTTACTCCACGGAAAAATTTGTCTTTTAAGTTCTTTATTACTATATTTGTTAATTATGTCATCCTAAAGCCATGTGAAGCATGAAATTCAATTATGAACATTATTAAACAACGACTTTCACTGGTTTAAAAAACTGATTTATAACCTAAAATATATATACATATATATATATATATATATATAAAAATAACAAAAGATAAGTTTTATTGTCATATTAACTGAATATTGAAAAGGTACTGTTTCAAGATTGTCTTCTGAAGATCCCGGGTTTAAACACCAATAAGGTTTAACATTTTTAATACAGTAAAATGTGTTAATCTCAAATTCCCACAAGCTTCAAGCGTATGTGGGAGATTAACTACTTTAAGAAAAAATGTTCCAGCTATATTTTTAATGATTGAACTGATGGAAAAAATACAATTTATAAATTTCAATCACCTCCTGTCTCTGAAAAAATGTCTTTACCAGGAAATATTTTAGTTTTTACAAAAAAATAAAGAAGTAAATTAGAAAAGTAAATCTTTATAAGATATATCTTGTATATACGAGTAATTAATTAACCGGAGAAGTTCCATGTATGTTAATCAAGGTACAATTGTAAAAAAAAAATGTTTTAAATAAATCCTGTTTATATATTTATATATAAAATAAATATTTAAAATTATTTATGTATATATAAAATATTTTAAGTAATAATCAAGCCCTTAGTTATTTTGGAAAATAACTAAATGATTGAATATCGTATTATCCTATGAACCTTTTTGCAATTACAACCAAAAAATTTTTCAAAAATTACTATCTCTACTGAAAAATTTTATTCATCATTAACTGTTGAGAAAGATAACAAATTAATCGATTTTTGGTATAATTTAATCAGTTTTGTTTTTAAGAAAAAAAAAACCTTTCATAGAATTTGTGATAACGATATCCATGTCGTGTGAAGAAATTAATTTCTTGTTTGTTTTATATCAAACAAAGAATACTCGTACACATAAATGTGAATTTTTTTTTTTTTATTAATTAAGATTTATTCCAGTGTCTTATTTACGGATAGTTACACAAGTTCCATTCTCTGTAATACCTAGAGAACCTAAAAACTCAATTACCGGTGATAATAATACATAAATGAATCTTAAAATACAGCCTGATGTACATGTAATTAATCTAAAGTTTATCACATCGAGTGTAGTTCATATTACTAATTATTATATAACAGGCTGTGTTTGGTTCGATTCATCAACTGTAGTTCTAAACTTTGAATACTATTTTAATTTTATTCATTCTAATTTAGAGAAGAAAACACTGGTGTTCTGAATACTGTTAATTTATTTATTCACCTCTTTAACGAAGATATTCTAAACAGTTATACGCTATATAATGTTGTCTAACAGGTTATAAATTTTAAATTATAAATAGACAAATGTTTTCAAAATAGTTTTTTAAATACAGCCGGGATTTGTGTATTTTCTGAATCCATACTTCTTGTATTGTATACATTATTTATTGTATGATTTTTACAACTATTGAAAAATACTCTTAATACTTTGTATATGTATAGATTCTTTATGGGTAAAATATTTAGTTTTTTGAAAACCTCAAGTGATGGGTTAAAACTGCTTTTGAAATCAATAATTCGAATTATTATTTTTTGCACTATTTCCACATTCGTTAAATGAGATGTATAAGTTCCTGCCGAACATTTGATTCCAAATTAAAATTTAGATTTAATAACGCATTAAATAAACAAACTAACCATTTATGACTGCAATAACGTCGTAACTTATAAAATTTATATTAGCATAATAATAATTTTTTTCATAAATGCAATATGTGAGGCTTCCAACCTAATTCAGAATCTATAACTAAGCCCAATTATTTAGTGGAATTAGTTTTCCTAAAACATTCACATATACAAATTGTTTTACACGAACAAGAGTGATTATGATACTTTAAAGGAAGTTCGCTTCCACCCTATCTAGGAAATTAACAAAATTAGATTTACATGTGCTAAGAACTAATTTATTATTGTAGAACTAATCTATGATAATAATGAGATCTTCTTCCATCTATATTTTTATATCTCCGTAATTATCGCAGTTATATTCTTTGGCCTTTCATCCGCAAAGAAGATACATTTTTTCTCTGAAATTTTCATTACATAAGTCATTAATGAATATTAAAAGCCAACGTTTTGAAATTAAATGTTTTTGAGGTTCACATATTGTTGGACCGTTTCTCTACTGTAGCTTCTCTGTACAATGGTTTTACTTAATATATATGAAATAAGTATTTGAATGTTTGTAGATGATTCGTTGATTATAAAATAGCTGTTATATAGTTTTTGTTGTGACGTAAAGTATTAAATTTAATAAAATTGTACAGTATGAAATGCACAATTTCTTTTGAATTTATTTCCCAGTGAAGTAAGGAACTATGTTTGAATCCCAATTATAAATTGATGATAACTATATTCTATCACCGAAATTCCTGTTTGCATAAAATAGTTTGTGTTCAGTATAGAATCACAATATTAACCTTGTTTTATTATTGTAAGTAAGGGTGATCATAATTAATGCAATTTTAATTTGGGATGTTTTCATAATAGAAAGTATGATTTAATAGAATGTTTTCCGACTTCAGAAATAATTCCTGGTAAATAGCTTTTACCACTGGGAAAAGAATAAGGGAAAAATTCTAGATTTTATTTATCTTTTAGAAAGATAATTATAGATTACAAAAGGATAACCCACCATGTTGGTCTAGTTGTGAACGCGTCTTCCCAAAGCAGCTGATCTGGAAGTCGAGTGCTCCAGCGTTCAAGTTCTAGTAAAGGCATTTACATTTATACGGATTTGAATACTAGATCGTGGATACCGGTGTACTTTGGTTGGGTTTCAATTAACCTCACATCTCAGGAATGGTCGAACTGAGACTGTAAAAGACTACACTTCATTTACACTCATATATATCATCTTCATACATTCTCTGAAATAATACCTGAACGGTAATTCCCGGATGCTAAAAAGGAAAAGAAAAAAAATTACACAACGATAACTTATTTTAACACATAACGATGAATTACAGCATAATTATGTCGTTCTAAATTGTAATATGCATACTCAAAATACTGAAATTTAAAAATTTATATTTATTTATAATTTTTATTTTTGCTTAAAATATGGATAGACTTTCTAAAATAGATAGATTTTTTAAAATGATGGAAAGAAGGAAACCTATTTCTTATAAACATATGAAAAGGAATTTTACACTAATCAGTGTGTTAAGAATCTCTACAATACAGGGAAATGTATTTCTTTATTTTAAGTGTATACAGTTATATTTACTCTTATATGAAATATTAGGATAAAAGAGTTTTTAAGATCATTTCAAAATTCATTTGGTTATATTAAGAGCACAATGACACAAATTATTTTAAAGAATTTACAGACTTTTTTTTGCTAAGGTAGTTGTAACTTATGAAAAAAAAAAGAAAAAAACATTATCTCTCTGATATTATTTGGAATAAATTTCTTATTAAAATTTCAAATAAAGGGTCCTTCTAAAAAAATGCAATGCTTTCAGTAAAAATAAACATAGGTAAATACTTAAAAATTATTGTGATAAAACATTTGAAACACCAGTATTTTGAAATCGATTAAAAAAATCCCTTTCGGCACGCCGGAAGATGGAGGTAGATTTTATCGGTACTAAGTAGGAGATAAAAAAGATTTCCACCTTAAAGTTAAGAAAAACTTCAAATTTACTCAATACGATGATAATGGTTGCATGTAAAAAAAGTTTATATGTTTAGCAGACAAAAAGTAATTGTAATCTTACAATTCCAGCAACATTTTGATCTTATCTTGCAGAAAGGGTTGGTCATATCAAAAATTGTTATAGATAAATGTTTCAGGTAATGTTTAAAGGACTAACGGACACTTTAAGCCGATTCGATACTGTGCCTATTAAGGGAGGTTTGATATATATTTTGTCTTCGAAACTCCATTTTTTCCAACCCTGATACAATGGTTGGTGATATCATAAAACTTTACTTAAATAGGTTTTAGGCTATTATCTAAAGAATAGTACGAACATTAAAGGAATTCGATATTTTACTTAATACTAAAGTTATAGCGATATTTTTTTTCGAAACCCCTCCACCATTTCCATCCCCATGTTCCGATTTTTGCCGTTAAGAAACTCGAAGGAGATTTTGAATGTATATTTTATGAATAAATTTGAAAGTGATTGGCGGTAAATTAGGGCAGTTATCATGTATATATATAGGTAGAGCTAATATATATATATATATATATGTAGAGGTATAGAGCTAGTGTGGACTGTATTTTGGATAAGATGGTAGATGATGAAATGAAGCAACGCTATGTTCTTCTTGAATCGTTATATTTAATTTCTTGTCATCCTTGACATTTTGATTGAATTACAACAGTTACATTAAACTTAAGAATGTATGACACTTTAGTCATGATTGAACTTGAACATTATCAAAAAACTAAGAGTCCCCTTGGACTGAAATGAACACACGACCGCCGGGATTCTAACGTTGAATACTAGTACGAGCTTCACTCCGGCTAGCGCTAGCACCCACTAGATCGCAGCACCGGACGGCTCGAGGTGGAACGGAACAATATAAATACAAATGTGTATATGAACATTTGAACTGATGATGGTCTTGGAGTCTCGGAGATGTGAAACACGAAGATATATCGAAATTTTCTCGAAGTCCAATTCTGGTACCCATTACAACGGGTAGTATTTATAGCTAGGTTTCATATGAAATCTACCTAAAAGTAATGTTAAAAAAAATAAGATAATAATAATTAAAAATTTACAAAAATTTTTTTTTATGATTTTTTTTTTTCTTTTTTAGTGAAATAATATTGAAAGTAGAATTTACCAAAATTAAGTAATTTTTCCGAATAAAGAACTCCCAAGATATCTTTGAAATGTTAGATTAAAGGTATATTAAAACCATGAATAATATTAAAACAATTTTTTCATTTTCATTACAAATACATTTACTATTTCTAAGTGATACCGAAACGTGTACGTTTTAATTTTCCCATACGAAGTGGATGTAAAATTCTAAAATAGTAAAATAAATTAAATTTCTATTAAAAATAAAAACAGATATTTTGCTCCCTTTATTTATATATTCAATAATATACATATTTACAGAAATTGTTATAAAAAATTAAATTAAATTAAATTATGGTGAATAATAATGTAGAAGCGAAAAGATAGTGCTGTGGTGAATTTGATGGATGAGCCTTGGTGAACTGATACAGTGTTAGAGAAGTGATAGTACGAGAAATTTAATAATTAAAACCCCATAGAATGTTTGTAATGCGCACAACTTTAATACTTATTTCCAGCTAACCTCTTTTAATTTCCTCGCCTCCTAAATCACGGATTTTCATCATAGTACAAACACATAGACAAATATATACACACCCACGTACAGACAATTAAATCACTCTGTCTTCATCTCTTTGAATTTGAATTAGAATTACTGTATATTTTGTTTAACACTTGCATCGCATTAGAGTATTTCTGCTATTCTAAAATTTCCATTCTGTGTACTAATTTACTAATGTTTCTCGTATTATGAAATATTTCCCTATATAAGTCGTACTGAATTTTTTTATGTTGTAAATCATAAGCATCATTGAAATTGTTTTAGTTTCCTAAAATTAAATATTCCAGTCGATCTATTATTTTAGAGTTAACAATATTTATATAAAGTATATTCCAACTTGTTTTTATTTTAAATAAATCTTTCATACAAAATGGAAAATTTTGTATTAAAATTCATCATTTCCCAAATAGAAATACATCTTTAATTAGCCGGAGTTAATTGATTAGTAGATAAATCTGCCTGCTGTTTAATACGAAAAAAAGAACAAATAATAATGAACCAAAAATTACTACTTATATTCCATAGAAACAAATTAAAATATAAAACCTTTCAAAATAAGACCCCAAAGACCTAGCTAATTCAACGGGGATAGACAACTTTCGAATTGTAATAAAAATCACGGTCTCCAGATTTACCGGTTTGTGACTTTTTCTTATGAAGATGTGTAACTTATACTAACATAAGAGAATCTCCTAAACCCACCAGGTTGGTCTAGTGGTGAACGCGTCTTCCCAGTTCAGCTGATTGGAAAGTTGAGAGTTCCAGCGTTCAAGTCCTAGTAAAGTCAGTTATTTTTACACGGATTTGAATACTAGATCGTGGATATCGGTGTTCTTTGGTGGTTGGGTTTTTCAATTAACCACACATCTCAGCAATGGTCGACTTGAGACTGTACAAGACCACATTTCATTTACACTCATACATATCATCCTCATTCATCTTCTGAAGTATTATTTGAAAGGTAATTACCGGAGGCTAAACAGGAACAAAAATAGAATCTCCTAATTTATATAAGATGTGTTTCAAAATGAATATCGGGGTTTTAAAGGTTTGCTTAAATTAATAAATTATACATAAAATGAAAGAACAACTCGAACAGTTTTTCCTATAAGTGTTTAATATGAGCACAATTTGTTGCACGGCACTTATCTTGCCGATAGGAGAGTTCATACCATACTTTAATCAGTAAGTCTGAAAAAATTACGCGTCAGCTGCTTCAATCCTATGTTTCAAGGCAGGTAGATCAGCTGGTAACGATGGCTGATACATTTGATCTTTAATAAACTCCAAAAAGAAAAAAATCGCATAGGGTCAAACCTGGTGAACGTGGAGGTCACGGGAAACTAGCCCTGTCATCTGGTACCCGGTGACTAATTCAGCGGTCGGGAAGAATTTCATTCAACCGATCACATATAGGGTTATGACAGTCAGGAGGCGCACCATCTTTTTGTTAAATAAAGTTCTGTGGTTCGTATTGCAGTTGAGGTGTTAGTCATATGTATGTAGCATTTTAAGAAACTTCGTTCCAGACACACTTTCTTTCGCGAAAATGAACGGCCCGTAAACTTGCCGTCGGGAAACGGCACAAAAAACATTCAGTTTTGGGGAGTCTCGTTACACTTCAATATTTCGTGAGGATTTTCTGATCCCCAGATACGCAGATTATGTATACTTTTCCATTAACATGAAATATTGATTTATCACTAAATACGACACGATAAAGAAAGTCTTCATAGTCACTGTGCTTTTGCAAAGCTAGTACGCAACCATAATCTGTACAGGCTTTAAAGCTTGTAACAGCTGTAAACTATATGGACGCATTTGTAAGCGTTTCCTTAAAACTCTCTATACAGACGTCACTAGAATTGCTAATTCGCGGCTAGTCTTCCTAATGGATTCCTAGGACTACGCAAAAAAGACTCTTAAACATTCAACATTGTCTTCGGACACACTACGTCATCCTGTACTCTTCCATTTACTAATAAAGCCAGTGGTTTCAAATTGTTTATACCATTTACGAATGTTATTGTCACTCGGGGATCACAACGGAACGCACATTTAACGGTAATTATAGATTCACACATTGCAAATTGCAAAACACAGAACGCTTTTTGTTGGGGCGGGAGGAGGTTCGCCATCTTTGCTACTAGCGCTTTTAAGCGGAAGGTACAGGAAACAGTTTATGAGCTTACGCACAGATAAAACTTTTTGAGTTGCTCTTGTGTAATTAATCAATGTACGTTAAACTTGGAAGGGTTATTGTTACCAGAGAAGCATAACCGTTAGTATGCTATATCGCTTAAAAAATATAAAATTTTAAAGCAAAACTATAAACGATATAAAATCAAGAAAAAATATCATGATACAATACACAAAAATTATCTTATTCTTTTTTCTGTTAACAATTAACCTGTCTCTGTCCTGATTATTACTTCTACGGAATATCTTTTAATCCATCTTCTTTCTTCAATATTTCTGGCACCTTCTGGTTTATATCTCATACATTCAAGGAAGTCAGGCCTCATCTTTTCTACAAGTCTCTTTACTGCATTCTGTAACTCTTGGTATGGTCATTTAGGGAATGGGCTTCGAGTTCTGCATTGATATCAGCATTTAGAATTTTCTTTAGTTTGGGACAACTTTTAACCTTCCTTAGTAAATCCTTTCTGCTGGTTGGATGCGGTTTTCTTCTTTTTTACCCAGAAATCCAAGCTTCACTAGCAGAAATCAGCAAAGGATCATCATCCTTCTATAGAATTTTAATTTCGTTTCTTTCCTTAATTTGTTTTCCAAATTCTATTAATGGTCTCATAAACTGAAACTTATTGATTTTCCGATATATACCAAAATCATCTTCATAGATAAGAATGCATCCCAAATAATTAAAAACAGATACCAATTCTAAAATTCAGTTCCTAACAGTTAACTTTAATTTTAAAGGTCTTTTTCTTCAGAAAGCCACAATCTTTAATTTGGTTGTTGATTTAGATATCCTGACTCCGAAGGGGAAGATTCCGCCATGTGACGATTCCGGTTGCCACGCCACACCCTTCGTACCTAGCCTTGACGGACTTTACCGGAGATCACCTTCTGAACCCACAGACTAAATAACATCTCTCAGTTAACAGCTTGGCCTCGGTCACGATGCCACCGATGTAAATGCCAAGAATTACATTCCCATCGGTGTAACATCGTACTATCAATGAACACGAAAACAAACTACTCAAACGAACAGAACTGGGTAGAAATCAAATATTTAAATTTTGAGCTATAGCCCTACCAACGAAAAAAACGAACAGCATCACTAAATAACAGAAAAAACAAAACTACGGAGCGCCTATCTTGGCGACAAGAGAACGCCCGAGCGATCCCTAACCATCCAGATAACTCGAACTTCCCATCCTACACGCCCTCCGCAACTCGCTGAAGAACCAAATATTTCATGTAGTTCTTCACAATTGACCATTCAGTCCGGCTTTTCCAGTTAACATTTAAATCTAAAATAAACCCAATAATCTCGAGTTGCCTCACTACTTCTAATCATCTTTCATCATACCGATGACAGACATATAAAACACGAAAGGCATCATCCATTATGCCATACCACAGACACAAACCGAATGAGGCAGGCCAGAACAAACCAACATTTTAAAACATAAATTAATATTAATTAAATACTTTGAAGAAGGTTTCATATGTCATAGTATATCATAGTGCGTTGGAACTCAGAAACCGAAATATCCTTCAGATGGTCGGTTACATTTTTTTAAATGTTTTCTACTGTTCCAAAATGGTGTTCTTTAAAGTCGGGACGAGATAAAAGTTGCAGGGATTCAATTCAGGTGAATAAGGTGGTTGAGGAACTACATGATTGTTTTTCTTTGCCAAAAACTCATTAATTAAGAGTGCAGTATGACAAGGTGTATTGTCATGATGTAGCATTAAAAAAAAAAGACTTGAAACCGACAGACAAACAGACAAATGACTTGAAATGACAATTTGGACATTGTGGTTATGTTGTCCAGTTGCTTTGGCTGGTCTCACACGGGAAACTCTTTTCCGCAGTCTTTCAAGAATGTCTTGGTAAACATATTGATTTATAGTTTGTCCTGTAGACAAAAACTCCAAATGTCTCCGAGTCGCTCAACATTGTCGTCAGTATTTGACGTTAACAGTCTTCCAGAGCGTGGAAACACAATTGATTCCCGGCCATCTGAAAATGCTTTAAACCACCTGAAAACTTGGGCTCGTGATAAACTGTCATCTCCATACGCTCTTTTCAATTTTGAAAACGTTTCAGTAGCATTCTCACTGAGTTTAAAACAAAACTTTATTGCACAACGTTGTTCGTAATCAGTATCAGTCATTCTTGTAACGCACAACAAAAACTCGTTTCACGAAAATTTTGTTTACGTCTCACGTGGCAACAATAGACTAAAAATAGTAATACCTAATGTAAAATCAGCTGTTCATATAACCATAGTAACTTTACAGTGTCGCCACTTTGGCTGCCAAAAAACTTACTCTCATTACTTTATTTACAGACCTTGTATATTTTTCCCGATCTGTAACAGAATAGATTCGGTGAAACGAAGTTTTACCGAATGTAAAAATGCTCCGTTTTACTTGTGAAATATATTACAGGAGACTTTTACCGATTCGGTAAAACTCTTCTGTAATATATTTTCTTTGGAAAACAGCATTCATCGGTTTCAACAGTTATGCCGGCATCTCCTATTTTTTTCGGATTCTTCAACAGATTATCATCACAAACTTCACGTAAATAGTTTTTTTCCAGTGGTTACACTTTCGGTTTGCACGTCAAGTTATTTTAAACAGAATTTGATTGTCTTATGTTATTCACTAACCAAACAATAAATGAATATTATTTTTTCAAGCGTCAAATTATTATTTTCTAACCATGTATTGTTTTTTAAAGAATTGGCTCGTGATAACTTCTCTTATGATACATCCAACGAATCTTCTTTGAACGGAAATTTAATGTCATTTCATGTTTTTTTTCTTTATACAAACTCTTTCTATGAAGTATTTTCTTTTTTTGTAAATATTTAATTTCCTTTTCAGTACTAATAATATATCGAATAAACGAAGGAAAAATGTGCTGTCCCATAAGTCTTTCTTTATTTTTTTTCTTAAGCCTCCGAAATCACCATAATGTATTACTTCAGAGGATGAATGAGGGTGATATGTTTGAATGTAGATGAAGTATAGTCTTAGTTCGACCGTTCTTTAAACGTGCAGTTAATTGAATCCGAACCGGCAAAAAAGACCGGTATCCACAATCTTGTATTCAATCTTTTTATACAACCGTACAAAAAGTAATACCTATAAAACTAGTACCGCATAAATTAACTGACTTTACTAGGATTTGAACTTTAGAACTCTCGACTTCGATATCAGCTGAATATTACAACTGTAAAATCTACCACAAAAAAAATTATCCAATTTATCCTGTACCGCCAACCTGGAAAAATACACAATTAATTAATTTGTAAAGTACACAACTATTGATAACTGAATTGCATGTAAAAATATACTGATTCTGGTAAAAATAACCTACATTCCTACTGTCCCTATCCACTCATTTTTTAGGTGTGAAGGGGTTAAAAACGTATTTTTCCAACCATTAAAATATAATCAATGATATAGTATAATGATTCTTGGAAAAAAAAGTGAAAAAATTTTGGCTATGAAATTTGGAATGTGTACCAAATATTTTCTCTAACAAACAAGGATTAGATTGTTAGACAGCGTATTTTATTTGCAATGATAGCTTATTTTCGTTAAATTACAGAGGAAAAATATCGACCAATAAAAAAAAAAGTTTTGATGGTTTTTATATTATACTTTTCTATACAATTCTTTTTATAAAAGATATTTCCATGTCGTTTGAAATTTCCTGCTGATAGTCATTCTAGAGGTAAACCTTTTCTTATCTTTCTTTATTTAAAGGAAATTTAACAGGGCGTGGCAGCCTATCTAGGGAAAAGTTTTAATCGCTGTGGAACTTATTGTTGGTCAGCCTCTTTCTTTTCAATAGTACTGTCCGTAACGCAATATTACTTTTTTTTAGTTTTCACTTTTTTCTTTTATATCATAAATTGGAACTCATTTTATACCAGTTAATTTTTATTTTATTTCTTTAGTTTGTTTGCTTGTTTTTTGTTTTTTTTTAATTCTAATATCTGGAGAAGATTAATCTATAATAATCAAAGTCCGTATCTAGTTATACTTTTTTTTTTTAATCGGTTACTATTTGCTGATTTTTGTAGCAATAATCTGGCGAGTTACTTTTCTCATGTATAATATTTAATTTTATTATTATATAAAAAATAATAACTATAAGACAATGAATAATTAAAAAATAATGAGAAATGTTATCGGAAATAAAAGCTTAATCAGAATAATTTAGAATGATAACTAGTTAAGATGTATCGCAAGAGATGAAGGATTGACTAAAACAGATCTAGAATGGTTAGTAGAAGGTGAAAAATAAAGAACCGAAAAGATTAAAAATTATAAACGATTTAAAAATTAAATGGGAGATTTTAAGATCTTTAAATTTTAAACGGATAAACATGCTAGCATGTAGATCTTTTCTCGTGTCGTAATTTTAAATATAAAGGATTCATTATTATTTCATTTTTTCTTACATTATTGAAGAAGAAATGCCAAAAAATACTATAAAACTCTATTTTTTATTGTTTTCAATTAAAACATAACATTATTACATGTTACTTAAACTCAATTAAATTTTAAACGGGAATCGAGAAAAGTCTGCTAAAGAGACTTGTCTCAAGACAGATATTCCTCTATTTTTTATGATATTTTAAAAATACCGTGTTTATGTAGTGTTTTTTTACTAAAAAAAAAGATTCTTTCGAGGTAATAGCATTAATAAGTACTTGTAACAAATTTTTGAGCAGTAATTATTTGGTAAAATACTAATGCAGTATCCCGCAAAGAAACGGAGAAACTCTCAAGACATGTTTTACTGCTGAAAATAATGAAAAAAAAATACACATAAACATACGCCCGGAAACGCTAGATGGTACACTAAAATTATAGGAGGATCTATTAAATTTCAATGTCCAATGTTTAATCTTAGAAAAGTTATTTAAGGGCTATCATTCTTTGTTATATTTTATATATTCTATATACAATCGTTAATTGAATAGATGGATCAATCAAATGGTATGTAAATATATAGATTAAATAATTTTAAAAATTGATCCTTGACCTTCATTTTATATAACCTAATATTTTTCCGTTGATTTAAAAAAAAAGTGCTGGTTAATATTTTTAAATTGCATAAAATTACGAAAATTTTCAACGTATTTCTAAGATCGAATTTTTATATGAAATGGATTAATTAATTTTATTGATTTATTAAAATAATGTAAATAACTTTTCAAAATGTTTGCTATATGTAGAAATATTTTTGTTATCTATCTTCTCCCGGCTCACAATAGTGTTATTAGATAAATTTTATTTCATAAGTATTAATCCTGGAAATTTTATTTTATATAATTTGCATCTAATAGGTATCAGAATACTAAACCACCGAGATATCTGATATAACACCCCAAAGGCAATCGGTCTTCACCACACGGTCACCTCAGAGTATCGTGGCAACAGTCTCTGCCCTCCCTGTCTGGGCACCTTTTACAAGGGTCTTACCCATCGGGGTCCCCACAGCCTCAACGGAACACGCCGACCTCCCTTCTGGACAGTCGACACATTTCTCCATTGGAGGGCTACCATTACCGTCCCTAAACAACTAGCTCCCGTCACGCTTTCCGGGAACTCTCCCGGATATAGATACCTAGCTGTAAGTAGTCTTAGCAGGACATCATAAAAAAATAAAAATAGTTTAAATAATATTTTCTCAATATCTTATCTTTCGCAAAATCTTATATTTTCTCGAAGTCTCTTCTACGCTATCGATTTTATGGAACAATACACACACACACATATAATTTGATTAAGACAGTCACGACTGGTCGGTATTAAAATTACTTTGGATTCATTAATAAAAAGTTTCACTTAAAATGCCGATCTTCATGAGAAAGTTGTAGCGCCTGAGCCTTTCCTCCGAAAGTTCCGAGTTTGAAATCGGTCACACATGGTATTTTTTCCTCTAATATATATATATATATATATATATATATATATATATATATATATTTCTGTGTGTGTATATATAAATTAATTAAATTTTAAGTGAATGGTATTTTCTTTGTACTACTCACTACTAATACCTCAAAATGTAAAGAAAATTCAATTTCACCCCCCCCCCTACGCAACTGTGCGACCGAATTTAATTTCGGTCGTAAATTTAGTTTCGGTTGTAAATTGTATTGGTTGGATTTATTATATTGTAACTTCTATATAGAATAAAAATAAAACTAATTATATATCTTTTAAATGGACTGAAATAAAAATGTATGTATGTCTGATTGCTATAATTTCCTTTATCAACGACATTTAATTTTATTCTTAAAAAAAAAAAAGTAGTAGAACATTCCTAGAAGTTAATTCTGTTACTTTTGTTATTGACCTAGATCAATAACAGCAATAAGCCCTCATTGAGAGCTTTTCAACGATATATCATAAGTGGTACTTATTTTCATTGGTTTCAGAGTTATAGTCCAATAAAATTTTAATTAATGAAATAGTTGGATCTTACAGAGGAAAGGCACATCGGCTCGAATCCAACTTTATTTCCTTTTTTTGTCTTAACTTTTTTTTTAATTTAAATATATTGATTTATTAATTTCTTATTAACGTCTGATTGTAAAAAAAATCTTTACAATAAATAATTCAATAATAACAAAAATAAATTGCAATAAAAAATATTTGTAATTTAATAGGTGTACAAGGAAGTCATGTAGTGTACACATAAGATTTTTCAGAACAGAAAACAATTCAATAATAATCAAATCAAAGCAGAACAGAATTACTGTACAAGTTTTATAAATACCATTTTTATCAAGATTTCGTTAAGTAAAAGCTTAAAAAAACATTTTCTAATGACAACATCTTATTTCTGTCACTGCTCATATAACTGCAGTCGGAAAATATTTTTTCAGTTTTTCTTTATCTTTTCTCAAATTATTTGTAACATAAATTTATCTTGTTATTTTTATCTCCAAAATCCTTATTGTAACATATTCTACCATAAAAAATCATTTTGAGGAATCTTTAGTTAAAATTATTAAGTGGTATTTTGTATTTTACATGAGTATAAATAATTATGGAATATTTCAGCGAACGTGTGTAATGTGTATTGTGTAAAAGCCAGTTCTAGAATTATTATAGGTTAATAATTTGAACAATGCTAATGGTTGAGTAAAGAAGGATTACTTAAGTAAGAAGTACAGAAGAGCAAAGGCTGAAGTAGGTGTGCGCGTGTGTGAAGATGTAATTACAAGGTATATAAATGAACGTGTGAGTTATACAGTAGTTATAAAGGGAGATCAGTGCAGGTTGCATAAGAGGATTAACTGCTGTACCAGTGAAGCAGGAAACTAAAATAAGGTATGAGAGTAAAAGGAATGATTAGGCGTACGGTTATTTTCAAAGATTAGTTATAGAGGGGTAAAGGAGTGAAAGAAGCATCTGCAGCTATAAGAACATTATTTTGATAAAAGTTGACTAATCAACCCTTTCCCTTACCATCCCTCTTTTTCTGTTCTTCGTGTCCCTCCATCCTACTTTTCCACTCTAACAACTAATCCTTGCTCTACAACCTGGTCGTACCTTAACTCCTTTGCAACACCCTAGTTATGTACGTATTAAAATAGCAAAGGTGAATAATTACTTTTTTAATATCCATTATTATTATTATTAATAATAATTTTTTTACTAAATTTTTTAAAAACAAACAAAAGCAATTAATTTTAATGGTATGATGAAATAAAATTATAAAAATATATACTCTTTAAATACAGAATACAGGTGATTGAAATACGAATCGAGAGTGATTAACAATGAATTCGTGTTTAAATTTCATAAACACTGAAAATCTTTCAAAAATATTTTCTATTAATCAACCTTTTTACAGTTACTGGTCATTCTCAAGTTAATAATAACTTTGATAAGAGGAATTATTAGTTTTTTTAAATTAAAAATAAATAAAATAATATGTACATTCATATGAATGAGTAAATAAAAAATAAAAATAAAAAATTGAATATAATAATTAAAGGTATCACTACCTAGAAAGAAAGTGTGTTTGAAAATGGAAATGTAATTAAATATTTCGTGTTAAGTACTGTAAAAGTTCAGTAAGTTACTCATGAAAATGACTTACTTTGCCTGTCTAGTCTTTTGAGCTGAAATCTATATTAATAATGCAAACTAATTTATGCTACATTAGTGAAGAGCTTCATTTTACACAATTTTGTTCTACTAGATAAGTGAATAAAATCATACAATTTAAAAATTATTCTCTATGATCTATGAGGATCTATGAGAATAATTGTTGCCCTTATAATTATTTATTCATGAAATAATTACCATAAAATGAATGATTTAATTGTATTCACAAACGTACATTACCGTATATATATAGGATTGAAATATAATCGATAATGCATAAAAAAATATATTTTACATTTTTCTCTTATACTTTCTCATATTACAAAATTTAAAATTTGACAATAGGTTTTGTATAAATTTAAATGAAATTTACTCAAGGGAGAATCATAAGTTACACCAAAAAGACTAAACTATGCTTGTAATATTAACATTCAAATAGGTTCAAAGAAATAACCATTAACTACAATCAAAACAGGGTCTTGTAGCCCTGAAACTGATTATACCTGTTATAACTTGAAGGTCTTTGGAAACAATTTCTTATAATCAATTATTTTCATGGTAAAACATAAAAATAACATATATAAGACTATTTTGTAGAGTTCATTGAAAAAAAAAACTATTATTTGAAACGTATTGTACGAGTAGTAGCCAATCTATTTCTGATATTAATTTTTTTTTGTCTTCAGTCATTTAACTGGTTTGATGCAGCTCTCCAAGATTCCCTATCTAGTGCTAGTCGTTTCATTTCGGTATACCCACTACATCCTACATTCCTAACAATTTGTTTTACATATTCCAAACGTAACCTGCCTGCACAATTTTTTCATTCTACCTGTCCCACTAATATTATAGCGACTATTCCAGGATGACTTAATAAGTGGCCTATATTGCCAACTGCTTCTTTCATCATCAATCTGTCGCAACACCTCTTCATTTGTCATGTCAACGTGGCCTGCCTACACAATCTTTTCCTTCTACCTGTCCTATCAAAATTAAAGCGACTATTCCAGGATGCCTTATTATGTGGCCTAGTCTGTCTCTTCTTTTAACTATATTTTTTCAAATCCTTCTTTCTTCATCGATTTGCCGCAACACCTCTACATTTTTCACTTTATCCACCCATCTGATTTTTAACATTCTCCTATAGCACCGCATTTCAAAAGCTTCTAATATTTTCTTCTCAGATACTCCGATTGTCCAGTTTCACTTCCATATAAAGCGACACTCCAAACATATACTTTCAAAAATCTTTTCCTGACGTTTAAATTAATTTTTGATGTAAACAAATTATATTTCTGACTGAAGGCTCGTTTCGCTTGTGCTATTCGGCATTTTATATCGCTTCTGCTTCGTCCATATTTAGTAATTCTACTTCCCAAATAACAAAATTCTTCTACCTCCATAATCTTTTCTCTTCCTATTTTCACATTCAGTGGCCCATCTTTGTTATTTCTACTACATTTCATTACTTTTGTTTTGCTTTGTTTATTTTCATGCGATAGTTCTTGCGTAGGACTTCATCTATGGCATTCACTGTTTCTTCTAAATCCTTTTTACTCTCGGCTAGAATTACTATATCATCAGCAAATCGTAGCACCTTTATCTTTTCACCTTGTACTGTTACTCCGAATCAAAATTGTTCTTTAACATCATTAACTGCTAGTTCCATGTAAAGATTAAAAAGTAACGGGGATAGGGAACATCCTTGTGGGACTCCCTTTCTTATTGCGGCTTCTTTCTTTTGTTCTTCAATTATTATAATACTAATATAATACCTATTAATTATTATTATAATATAATACTAAAATTAATATTACTATATATCAATACTAATATTTATATTAATATGAAATCACTCGTTAGTAAATACTGATATTACTTTACCCAGACTTTTTTTGTTTAATGAATTAATTTACCAAAGAAACTTACAGAGAAGCTTTTACATGAAAATAAGGCAATAGTAATTTTGTAGATTATAAAAATGCTACTGGGATTCGAATCCGGGACCCCGAGATGAAAAGTCGATACGCTACCACTCGCCACGGAAATATACAATTTTTCCTCTACAACACATTTAAACCTAATTATTTATAACAATGCTTATAATGGTTGATGAGTAAAAACTTTATAATTTTATTAGTTATAGAACACCCTGATATTAAAAAAAAAAAAAAATTATATAAGGTAAATTTGTAAATCACACGGCTTCAGTAAATAATATTACTTGAATGGTGAATATAGGTTTATCACTTATATTTATATATTTTATCTTTCCCGTCTATATAGCGCTATAGTAGAGGTATAGATCTAAAAGGCAAAGTATTATAATCGATCTAATTTGGGCATATACGGTTTTCATCGGTTCTTGACGTTTTGACCTCTAAGGAACCTAAAAAACCGGATGGAAATTTTCTGGATGTAATGTTCGTATGTACCTTTGTGTGTTTGATGTTGAGCATTAAATCATCTTATATCTCAGAACTACTAGACGGATTTTGACCAAACTTGGTCTGATTACTTCTATATATGAGGCATTGGTGACATTAAATTTTCAAACGTAAAAGGTCAGGGGGCTGTGGTTGTGGAGCAAGATCATCCTCAGTATCTCAAGATTTCGCCTAATTAAGGTCATATTTTTCTTAGGAACATTTGTTAACAATTAAAAAAAAAAAAAAAATTTGCAAAAAAGTTTTTTTTACAAAATTTTTTACAAAAAAACGCCCCCCCCCACTAAAAAAATTCTCTAAATAGTGGCTAAGTGGGTATATTGGATCAGTAGTACCCCATGTCACCACAAGGAGCCCTACTATCGCAGTACGACATCTTGGAATTTCCCTTTTTTCCTGTAGGAAATTTCCTTTTCCCTCTTCCGGGAAATTTCCCGGTCCCTTTCGATCGGTAAATTTAAATTCGACAAGGTTGCCTGTGGAATTTAAAAAAAAATTATTTTTGATTATTTTTATAACCTATATTTTTTTACTTTAAATAATTTAGTTAATACTTCAAAGTTTGGTAGCAGTGACGTACGTTGGTAACAGTTTTAGTAGTCTTCTATGTTATGACGTCACCGGTGAGCAGTAGAATTAAATAAATGAATAATATTAAAAGTATAAAAAAGTAACTCGGTCAGGTTGGGTCTCGAACTCGATTACCCGGTTGACACGGTACCTGGTGCGTTTAGCCTCGCAGCTACACCAGTCCGCCAAACGTACGCGAAATCTACGTAAGTTATAAAATTACATTATTTTTGTTAGTGTCGACCGTGGTCGCTAGTAACGCCATACCCGAGCGAATTAAATACGATATACGCGCGCGCGCTTTAGTTAGAATCATTGAATTAAATAAACGAAAAAATATTATGTTTAAATAAAATGATAAATATTTTTAATTAAGTTGTGTTTGTACTTCTGTGTAACCCATGCGTCAGAAACAACTTACTGTTGTAGGTCTTTCCGGAACGCGGCTTTATCCGCGTGACAGGAAAGTTCTACAAAAGTATAATCAGATTTTTAATATTGCACTGATAAAGTAAATATAAGAAATTTTTTTTTAATACAATAGTAGAACAAGAAAATTGTCACATTCATCCCAGAACCAAAAATTACATTTATGAACAATGAAAAATTGTCAATGCTGATGAAGTTTAATCAGAGAATAAAAATCTACATATTATTTAATGCGTAAAATTCACCTTTTCAACATTATTTACGCAAACAATACTTATATTCTAATCTGACATGGCTAAATATTTTTCATTATCCATTTTTGTTTGATTTCTTCTTTGATTGTTGAGTCCCTTCACAAACCCGTATTATTATCTAATTCCATTTGATATCACCGATATTTAAAAATATAATTTTCGTTATTTGTAAATTTTGTTGTACTTTATTTGAAAATTAAAAAAAAAAAATTTAATTGATGTTTTAATTGTTTGTTAATAGTGAGGAATTTTTTGAATCATTAATTATATGCGATAATAACACATTAAATTGATAATTAAAAAAAACCGTTTCCTGTGAATATATATATATATATATATATGACACAAATAAAAGGCAGATAAAACATAAGAATAAAAAAAGCTTCGTTGGGCATTGGCCGAAAAAATTTATTTATCAAACAATAAATTATTTCTACACTAAACAATATTAGAACCCGGCTAGACATACAGCATACAAATTTGCAGTATATCAGGTTTTGTGGATATAAAAATACTTACAAAATTACAATAAAAAAAACTGTATGCATTTCAAATCATGCAAAACCCGTACCAATATATTACCAACATTGTTGTATACAGAGAATTAAAAAAAATCTATTGATATTTAAAGATTAATACGATCCAGTACTTTTTTAATTAAAATATGAAATGTTTTGTATATGTATTTATTTTGTTGGAGTACATTTTAAATAAATTACAAAGCTAAAATAAATCATGACTCGTTTAAAAGTATAAATATAAATTTATTTATACTCTTGGTACTATTGATTTTATGTGACATATAAAATGTCACATAATTGTCTTATAACTGGGTGTGTTGTAAATACATAAATCTTTAAAAAAATGGATATACTCCTTGAATGATTATAGCTAGAAAATAAGCAGTGATAAAAATGACAAAACCGTATTACCTGATAGTTAAAGAGATCTGTTTTTACTTCCTTGTACGAAGTAAAGGAAGTATTGTGATCGCCAAAAATTTCGGTCTTTAGATTTCAACGGAAATATCCATTTTAACCATCCCTCAACCCATTTTGACTAGTTTTGGCGTTACTTTTGTACGTACGTATGTATCTCGCATAACTCAAAAACGATTAGCTGTAGGATGTTGAAATTTTGGATTTAGGACTGTTGTAACATCTAATTGTGCACCATTCCTTTTGATTGCAATCGACAGGACGAAAAGTGTCCAAATAAGCCAGAATCCCCCAAAAAAATGGATTTTGGACTTTTTCTTAATTGCAGTAATAAGTCCCATTGAGAGCTTTTCAACGATATTTCAAAAGTGGTTCTTATTTTCATTGGTTTCAGAGTTATAGCCAAATAAGATTTTATTAAATGAAATATTTGGATCTTAGAAAGTGAATGAACATCGGTTCGAATCAGACTTCGACTCCTTTTTTTTAACTTTTTTTTAATTTAAATATATTAATTTATTAATAATAATTATTAATCTCTGCTTGTTAAAAAATTACGATAAATAATAATTCAATAATAATAATATTAAAAAAAGTATGAAAAAATATCAGAAGTTATTAATGAAATATAATTTTATGTACTTTTCACTTTAAAAAATTGTGTATATATAATTTAATAGGCGTACAATGAAGTCATGTGTTGCCAACATCAGAGTTTTTTTATTTTTGTCACTCGTTTTTAAATTTGTATGTAGTTTATAATAAAAATGGCCAAAGACAGTGGTCTTTTCCTGGATATTGAAAAACTGATAATGTTAAACAGGTTCAAAGACGTTGAACAATGAAATTTGAGACATCACCGACAACAAAAGTAACAATTCCAATTATATCTGACAAATTTGAAGTTAAAGAAACAGTGGAAAACGTAAACAAAGATGGTCTGGTCGATGAAAAACATCTACAAGTAATGAAATGCCGCTTTAGTAATGCAGAGCTTTACATAAGCCCCAAAAAAATCACAGGCAATATTTTCGTGAGACTGCTATTAAAAAAGATAGTATCATTGAATTTTACTAGCCAATAAGTGGAGATCATAGTAATAACAGATCATACATGCATTAAATTATAATGATCCATAAAGACGAGTATATGACACTCCTGTGGAACCGTCGTGCGTTTGCACTTGTGCGGATGGGCGACGGTGATTAAGCACCGGGACTCTGAACCCCTGAACCCTAAGGGCAGCTTCTGAGGTCGGGCAATGCTTAACTGCCGGACATGCCCCAGAAGGGGAGAAACGATGGGATAGGAGTTTTAGTCGGCGGGGTGCGGGTACACATATGCTCTTAATAACATCTAGCCTAACCCGTGCGAGTCCGACATTCCCCCATTTATGGGGGGAGGGGTGCGTAAATGGCATTTCTGAGACTCAAATATAACAAAAAAAAGGTTTCTACAGGACGAGTACAGGTTTGGTAACGGCACAAGTGTGAAATAAATGAAAGGTTTAAAGATTTAATTGTTTTTCGGATGAAGCTAATTTTAAGCCTAATGGATGAATTAATAAGCGTAACAGTGTTTGTTGGATTCACTCATAATAATTAGATAGAAACCCGAAAATTTACTAGGAAACAATTTAAAAATATCGGCTTGGTTTAATGGAGAACTCGTCATCACAAATCAGCTGATTTCGAAGTCGAGAGTTCTAAGGTTCAAATCCTAGTAAAGGCAGTTACTTTTATACGGATTTTACACTTCGTACAAGACTATACTTCATTTACATTTTATTCATCCTCTGAAGTAAAACCTTACGGTGATTCCGGAAGTTAGAAAAAGAAAGACTTAACAATCTGGTGCGGTTTGTCTTATAGAGAGATTTTTGGCCATTGTTCTTTGAAGGGACTGTAACCATTATTTCTTACAAATATTATTTTTGTTGATGAAGTATACTACTTTTAAAAAATTGGACTTCTTCACACTATTTTCGTGATTTGATGGAGTTTCTTGATAATATATTTCCTGAGATATGTATAGGACGAAGAGGGAGTGCTCTGGAGTTTCCGTCTTGATCTCCAGACTTAACACAAATTGGGTTGTTTTAAAAGATACTGTATATCTTGTAAAACCTAGGACATTGCATTCCAACTCCGTAGGGGAGGTCACAAGGACCTCCCCTACGAACGCCACACCACCCCCTGCGTTCAGAGCCGTGAGGACATTTACCGAAAATCGTCTTTAGACCATTTAACTGATTACATCTCACAGTCATCAACCAGGCCTCGGTCGGGATGCCACCAATGGAAATGCTTCGGCAGACATTCGCTAAGGACATTACAGAAGCTGAAATAATAAATCGACATTGTAGTTAACATTTACGTTTACTTTACTGAAGTTAGCAAATCAGTTTAATATCAATAGGTGTATTGATATTAAACTGTGGTCTTTTTAAACAGTTATAAATTTAAGTTAAAAGGCAACAATGTATCGTACCGTTTTCGTTAATAACATATAAAATTTAACTGTTCAAATTGTGTAATTTTTTTTTTAGCAACTATGATTGGTGCTTTGGTGATCAAATCCAAAAAAAAACTATGAATATAATAAATATATGTTGTGAAATAATGTGTTAGGATATATTACATCTATATGATTGAGTAGAATAACATTATAAAATAGAAATTATTAAAATTAGTTTAAATTAAATTAGAAATTATTAACATCCGGTTAAAGAAGCTTTATTGGTTGCTAAGCAGGAATTCACATTTGTCACTGTCCAACAAAATTTTAATATACAGTCATGCTGAAAGCCATTTGAATGTATGGTATACAGCTATTGGGTACAACGTGCAAGATTACACATTGCATGCAAAATAAGTTGTCGAGAATCATTACTGAGGCGTCTTGGTTTGCACGGAAAAAATAAATTCATAACTATCTGGAATTTCCTTATGTCTGCGAGGAAATCTAGCGATTCAGTTCACATTATAAACAACGGTTAGGTAATCATGTTAATTCTCTTGCGCTGAATCTCCTAGACAATAATGAGGGTGTCCGGCGACTCAAACGCCTTCAAAGCTGGACCTGGGGGAGTCGGAGTAACTCCTGGGATGGAACGACATCCCTTAAATAATGACCATCGTCTCTATGCCTGATGAAGGACCTAAATTCCTTTTATAAGCAATTTATGTTACTGTTTTGTTTTTTTTCCTTTGTTCTTTAATATTTTTTTTTTTTTTTTTGTTAGGACTTTGCGGAGTTTTGTACTTTTTATGAATTGAATCTGTTCAAGAGCATTTATACAAATGAACTATTCTCTTATGAATTTATTTATTATCTTATAATTAAATCACGTTTTAACTGCCGTTTTATAATTGTATGTTTTATTGAGGGGATTCATTGGTAACCTCTCATCATGCGCATTTACTCGTGATTCTTTCTTGAACCCGATTGTAAATAAACTAATTGTAATTAAAAAAAAAGAAGAAAAAGTTAAATAATTTTTAAAAATTAGTTTTAAAGTTTGTAAATTTAAGTTTATAAAATTTATTTAAATTATTTTTATGAAATATTTTAATAGATTTATACAATTTTAACATAAAATCATTTTACATTTAAGTATCGTAAAAATAATATTCAAAACCACACAAAAAATTTTCTCAGGAAAAGGTTTTGAGAAAAAACATTTTCAGGAAATGTTGAAAAAAGTATGAAATTAAAATGACGTGTTTACCACAAAAAAAAAAAACAGGAAGAGATGAATACTACAAAAAAAAAATATATATATGAACAGTTAGCGTTACTCACATCCAATACGCATTCCATTTTGGCATTTTGGATATATGTTAAAGGGTTATAATAGTGAGTAGAGGGATGTCCATAGGAGAAACAAACAAAAAAGCATCTATCTTCATTCCGTTTAAACCGGAAAACATTCAAACAACCTTTTTTTTCGGGAGGAGTTTACATTTTGTTGTTTTATATCAAAGTTTACATAACCGATATGATATCATAAAAGCAATTTTTTTTTAATGTAAAATCAAAAATTAAATTTCAGCTAAAATAAATCATTAATTTATAAATATAAAGTAATATTTTGCGGTTTAAAAACTCATTAAATTTTAATTTAACATAACTGTTTTTTTTTTAACCTCTGGGACCACCGTTAGGTATTGCTTTCAGAAGATGAGATGAATGACAAGTAGTGTATGAAAATGCTATGTCTGATCGGGATTCGAACCCGAGACCATAGGATGAAAGGCCGAGACAATTCCACAGGTGCACGGAAGCCGACAATTTAACATAAACTATAATAAGGAAAGTGTACTTCCCACTGGTAAAAAAGTCTCACTCTGGATAAATTTAATTTTAAAATTATTAATAGCAGCTGTTTAATAATTTATGACTGGATGAATTTTTAATACTGGATTATTACCTTGGTCACTTAACAATACTTGTGATATTTTTGGAATCTATCGTTAAAGAATTTTCTAACAGAAATTTAAAAAATACTTCGAGTATTATTGTTAATTTTATCCTAAGAAAATAAACAGGCAGTGTTTGTTAATTCTGAGGTTACAATAGTATATTTTAATATTAGTCGATCAGGTGATAGTTTCACTAATAGGACGAAATATCTATTATTATTATTACGAAAAATTCCGTGTGCCATTTTCAAGAAAACTAGTGTTTCCCAAATAGGATTGGTTCTTACGTAAAACCCGTTGAACAAAACGTGACTGAACATGTTTAACACTTGTCAACAAATAATAATTGCATCAGCGCGTTCAGAAGATTATAAGTATATCAAAAATAATCTTTGTCTTTTAAAATTATAATTAGATAAACCTTCCTGGAACATTAATATCTTTTTATAATATTATATAAAACTTTTACGAAGCCATTTAAAATATTCCTGGAATAGAGAACTAAATATTCCTGCTGCTGCTGCTGTTGAATAACTTTTTGTCCCGGTTTCGTTATAAATTTTGAAATCAATATCTTAACATTTTTGAACTTCGTCCAAATATGCAGTCTTCTAACACTAACATTGAGAAGAGAGTATTTTTATCTATAGCTATTCTATAATAAAATTCATCGCCTTAATCCAGCTCCTAAAAGTACCGCTCTATGTATTTCAAAAGGTAACCTCTGAAAAGTTTGTCTGTTTAATGCAAAAAGATATTTTATCAGCAGAAAGGTGCATGAATAATGTCGTGAGATACTTGGAAAAAATAGAAGTTTTCAACCAAATGCAAATATATAAATGATGAAAGAAAATAATTGTTTTAAAAGGAAGAAAGAAATGTAACAATAATAAATATAAATTAATATAAATAATAAAAATGTTAGTAAAAATATACTAAAAATATTAATATTAAAGAAAGGTGAATGTTACATAATAGGATAATTAAATAAAATAAAAAATAAAGGAAAAGAAGTAAAAAAATTAAAAATAAAATTGGCGAAAAAATTGTTTAGTTTTGCTTGCCGTCTTTTTACGAGTTGTTCTAAATCCACTTTGTTTCATATTTTTTTACATAGATTTCAATTTTGATTTGTCAAATGCCACTTTATTCTAAAGCATATTGGGTAAATTTTTCTGTTTATTACCTTCTCATTGGTTCTACTGCCTGGCTCCTGCTGTCCGTGCAAGAGAGGTAAGGATTCACTGTAGGGATTTTAGGTGTGGCAGCAGAGGGGGGAAAAAAAGTTCTTTCCCTCCTCTACCACTACAGGTCTGGTAAAATGTTACCCTTACAGGACTAGATAATTTGGACTGTTATTAATGATGTAAAAGAACACTTTTTTTTTCAATTTTATTTTATTTTTTAAATAGAATTCAGAATCAATAATACTGAATTGTAAATTAATTATACTAAAAACGAATTAAAGAAAAATAGATGCAAAACTGAGTATCCAAAATCAGTCAAATTGTAGAATTATGTACTATTCGCGAAAGATTTCGGTTTTCAGATTTCAACGGAAATATCTATTTTGATCATCTGTGAATCTATTATTATTAGTTTCTGCGCGTTAGCTGCACGTACATATGATTATACTTTCGTTAGTATGTATCCTGCATAACTCAAAAACTCATAATCAAAAAAAAAATTGGATTTTGGACTTTTTCTTAACTACAGTAATAAGCTCTCACTGAAAGCCTTTCAACGATATATAATAAGTGGTAGTTAGTTTCACTCGTCCCAGAGATATAGACAAATAAAACTTTAATTAATGAAATATTTGGTTCTTAGGAGAAGGTTCGAATCAGACTTCATCTCCTTTTTTTTTAATTTAAATATATTGATTTATTAATAATTATTAACCTTTGTAAAAGAAAATTTACGATGAATAATAATTCAATAATAAGAATAGAAAAGAAAATATATCAAAAGTTATTAATGTTTATCTACTTTTTATTTAGAAAAATGTGTATGTGTAAATTAATGGGCGTAAAACGTCATGTGGTGTCCACATCAAACTTTTTTTATTATTAATATAACTCCAAATTGAGGCACTATAAAGCTGTAGTCCTACCAGAAGCACTATGTAGGACAAATGTCTGCAGTTTTTTCACAAGAAATAGCAAAAGTAAAAAATGGATTTTAAGAAAAATTTATGAACCAAAATATGAAGATGGAATTTACAGATTAAAACGTAAAAAATAAATTTACAAACATACAGAAAAAGTAGGGGGACTTAATCCGGAAAAGAATGCTACAGTTTTTTGGACAGAGATTGACAAAAAAAAATATTCAACTTTTACATAAACACCAGGAACCACCGAAGATCAACTGGTTTAACGAAATAGAATCAAATCTAAAAACATTAAACATTTTTAAAGACCTATGTAAAGGCAGAGATAAATTTAGAAATGTGATTCGAAAATCTAAGTTTCCAAAAAAGAAAGAAAAAGAAGGGAATAAACCTGAATAGATGGACGGAAGAAAGGCGACAAAAATAGAGAAAAAGAATGAAAACCTTTTGGTAAAAGAAAAAGAACTCAAAATATGTAAATGTGATCCATAGTGGTCAGAACAAAAAAAAAAAAAAAATGGTGAATAGAATTTTTTTAAGGATTATTGACTTTTTTCCTTTGTTCACATTCACTACTTTTTCTAATCTTTCATAGTGTTCAAGTAGGTAATTTGATTTACTTGTATTATCTGTATTTACCTGTATTATTGTCACAGAAAAAAGAAAACTCCTGTTTTTTTTTTAAATTACCTAAAATTTCACTACGATATAAAGAAACAATATATTTTTCGCTTGTTCCCGAAAATCGCAAAAGCTACTAAACCAATAGTTACAAAATTTTAACTATAGCTTTCTTGTGACCTCCGGAATGTTCACCACACAGTTCAAACCTCAACAATCTCATTAACATATAAATCATAAATAAATAGTTTGGAACTTCTTTTACTAAATTTAAAATCATTGTCTATATCGATTGTCATTGCCAATGTAATATCAACTCCAGACATTTATTATGTGATACAAAAGATTGATTTGTAGTGTTGTCGTAAGTCGTAATATACGTAAAAACAAATTAATTGGATAATAAAATTAAAGGAATGACGACTATATATATATATATATATATATATATATATATATATATATCTAACAAAATTTTGATACTTTGTGAGGAACATTAAATTTCGATATCGACTTCTTTAGAAAATTACTATATGTTCTGCTATATATTTAATGTCATCAAATCTGGCGGTGACCCGGGAAAACTCATTTCCAAACGAGTAAAAAAGCACTATGTTAGAATTTTTATCCTGAATTAAGAAGTTCCATTAGGATCAAAACTCCCGTTTGGCAGCGAGTGGAAAATCTCCGCCAGAAAACAAGAGTGTAAAAAAAACACAAGAAAACCGCCAACGGGTGCTATTCACAGTAATGGTATAGCTTCTTATTAAAGATAATAAGTGAACGTTTCGTTCACTAAAAAAACATACACTCACATGATAACCGGTAATACAGATTTGGTATACATTATTTCTTTATATAAAATACATTTTTTTTAGTATTATATATTCATTAATTGATACGTTTTATTTGTTTTTAATATTTTTCTTCACGCAAAATGAATTCATAATTTTTATTCTTCTCCGACATGAAGCCAACTTTCGTTGGTTTTATAAAATATCTGATGTGAGCACCACATGACTTCCTTGTACGCCTATTAAATTACATATACAAATTTTTTTAAAGTGTAAAGTACATAAACATTTATTTCATTCACAACTTCTGATATTATTTCATGTTTTTAAAAATATTTTTATTGCTATTATTGAATTATTATTTGTCGTAAAGAATTTTTTACAATCGGAAGTTAATAATTATTGATAAATCAATATATTTAAATTTAAAAAAAAAAAACATAAAAAAAAAAGAAAAGGAGATGAAGCCTGATATGAACCGATGTTCCTCTTCTAAGATCCAAATATTTCATTAATTAAAATTTCATTTGGCTACAAATCTGGAACCAATGAAAATAAGTACCACTTATGATATTCAAAGTTTTTTTGGATTTGGGACTTTTTTGGACACTTTTGGTTCCGTCGATTGCAATCAAAAGGGGAGGTGCACAATTAGACGTTACAACAGTCCTAAATACAAAATTTCAACATCCAACGGGTAATCTTTTTGAGTTATGCTTTCGAAAAAGCCCCCTTCCATTTCCACCCTATGGTTCAATTTTGGCAGTTAAAAAACGCGATCGAGATTTTGGGACGAATTATTTTTAAGGAACAATTTGAAATTGATTGGCGCAATATTACGTCAGTTATCGTGTCCACAAGAAAGTGAATTATATATATAAACTTTTGAGCTGACGGTGGTTTTGGGGTCTGGAGGATGTGAAACGAGTAGAAATGTCCAAATTTTCCGGAAGTCGAATCATGGTACCCATTATAATAGGTAGCTTTCTTATTAACTCTACCTAAAATATTTCTTCGTAATCTAAAACAGAATGACGGCGTTACCGGCTGTAATTCCCGCCATACACATTTTGATTATTGTTAATCCAGTCACCTGCCAACTTCCAGCTAGTCAAGAATAACTTAAATATGGTTTTCAAAAAAAATTAATTAAAAATAGATTAAATGTCTATTTAATCGTTTTTACATTTTGATTTTATTTTACTTTTGTTTACAATAATTCGTGTATTTTTCAATTTATTAATTTAATATTTCTTGTATTTTTCGTTGCAAGTAACGTTCCGTTACTTTATAAGATTGTTTAATATACATCTTTACAAAATAATGTTTTAAACCAAATAATTGAAAATAAAATTAAGAAAAGAAAAAGACAAAGTATTTGATACTCGTTTTGACCGATTTTCACCTCTTTGATCATATGAAACGCTGGCTAGGAGGACAACAATTTGGCACAGACATCGAATTGCAGACCAGCGTAGAAACATGACTGAAAACACAGGCGGCTACGTTCTATAACGAGGGTATTGGAAAGTTGGTACAACGCTAAGACAAATGTCTAAATCGGAGTGGCGACTATATAGAGGAATAGCGTAACTATGTAAGTACTTGTTATAAAAAAAGCTTTTTATTTTAACTGTGGTTTTAATTTCGTGACCTTGAAAAAAATAACCCTCATAATTCTTGTCATTATCGGGCAGAAACTTCCAACCAATCGAATTCTTTGTTTTTAAACAATCATAAGGTGAAATTAATTCTTGTCATTATCAGGCCAGAAATTCCAACCAATCGAATTCTTTGTTTTCAACCAATCATAAGGTGAGAGTAATTCTTATTATTATCGGGCACAAAATCCAACCAATCGTATTTTTGTTTTTTATCATAAGGTCCGAAATTCCAACCAATCGAATCGGTGAATAAGAATAAGCGGGCAGGACTGTTGTCATCGGGCATTGTCTTTCTCCATGACAATCCTCGGCCGCACACTACAGCTGTAATAAAGAAGCTCATGCAGCGTTTTCGTTGGGAACTGTTTGATCACCACCATACAGCCCGGACTTGGCTCCATCCGATTTTCACCTCTTTGATCTGATGAAACGCTGGCTAGGAGGACAACATTTTGGCACAGACATCGAGTTGTAGACCAGCGTTGAAACATGGCTGAAAACACAGGCGGTTCTATTCTATGACGAGGATATTGGAAAGTTGGTACCACGCTACGACAAATGTCTAAATCGGAGTGGCAACTGTGTAGAGAAATAGCGTAACATAAGTTGGTACCACGCTATGACAAATGTCTAAATCGGAGTGGCGACTGTGTAGAGAAATAGCGTAACTATGTAAGTACTTGTTACAAATAAAACATTTTTTATTTTCACTGTGGTTTTAATTTCGTGACCGAACGAACCTTGAAAAAAAAATAACCCTCGTAGTCGCCCAAAAATCAGTTAAACCAATATGAAAATATTAAGTAAAATGATGACCAAAAAATTAGTTTCATTATTCCCCATAATTGAATTAAATTTTCCAAGTTAATAACCAAAGTATTGTTCATTGTAATGAAATCTTATTATTTTCAGGAGTATGACTTCAAGTCCATCCTGACTCCCGTAGGAGAAGACACCAGTTTTCCCCTACGGTAAAACTAAGTTTTCACACTGAAACAATTTGTATAACTAACTTCAATTAGACTGTTAACTCAAATTGAGTGTTTAAACACCAAAAATACTATCCTTACACCAACAAAACAAGTGTTAATTGCAACAACGTTTTCTTTCAATTCAATTTACTCAAAGTCCTCTTCATTTACTTAAAAGTCAATAAACAGATACACAAATTTAATAAGCCGCTTTCAATTCTGATCCGATTTCGGAAGCGAGGTCAACCGTACACTCTCTCACACTGCAGTATCATCACAGAGTTCTCCATACATCTGTTCTCATCCTAACAGCGAATATCTAGATAACCGGGGCTCGATGTCTAAACGCCTATCTTGGCGAAATAAGCACCCATGGGGGCCCCTCGCCACCGGGTTGTCATTCTATCTATACATCTATAAGAGAATCAGACCCCTTAGCCTTCCTGCGCAGAGCTAGGAATCTAAGGAAGTCAGTAGTTTTGTTCCCTTTCCGTTTTCCAATTAACTTGCAGATCAAAACTACAATTTAATTTCGCAAGTTCTGTAGGTAGTTTGATACGTTCAGCTTCGTAATCAAATAGCGACATATTTTCTTATTCAAATAGCGACATATAATTGCTTTGGACAACCGTGTATGAGAAATCTGGTAGAAAGGAAATATCCCCCTACCGAGTATCCAACATGTTTTCTCCACCCTTTTTAGTATGTCTCTTAATGAATACATGTTAGATAAATATATTTCTACATTTTAATCCTTCTTCATTATTAAATATTTAATCTTAGATTGGCTTTTTATATTTATTTACAAAATAAATATAAACATGTTGGGGTAGACGTATAAGAAAGACATGGCCCACATCATCAACGGTCCTAAACTCCAGACACAAGCCGGACTTCATTTAATTCTTTCAATCTGACTTACGTAATTACCAAACAAAATCTGGCCAACCTATCTCGAAGAGCACCATGTCCAAAAAAGAAAAACTGTGTAATATACCGATTGGGAGAAATCCACCTCTATACTTCTCACATCAGGAAAGTTTCCATGCGTGTGACTGCCATCGGGCGATTCAGACCACCTGACCTACCATAAATGGAAACTTTGGTCGTCTATTTCTTTTATGCTCCCAGAGGTAAGTTGACCTACCTTCTTAGCATCATGGAGATGACTTCAAATCCAGAAATGATAAATAAAATATTTTTTAGCCTCACCCCTTTATGGGAAACACCATTTGAAAGTATCTTAGCTAACTAGGGGAAAAAATTAAATTACATAGAAAAATTAATCTACCATTAAGTGAAATTTTAAGGTGAAGGAACGATAAGATCTATGTATTTTCCTGCCCCCATTAACCGATTGTGACCAAATTTAGATGACATCAGCGCTCTACATACAGAAAGTTTTGTTCAAAATTGTATCTAAATTGATCTATTCGGTTAGAAGATTATAATAAAAAAACAGGCCAACATACATCGTTTTAGAATTGTTTAAATTAAGTTTTGTGGTTTAAGGAGATTATAAAATATCAACAGCAATAAAAACCTCGACTGTATTAGCATTATTTTCCTAATATAGTGTATTTAACAGCTCTAAATTTCTGGGAATATAAGATACATAAATTAAAAATTAACATTCAACTTATAAATCTATCAATAATAAACAGAGTATCTGAATAAATGGCAGTTATAAATGATTTTATTAAAAACTTTTTCTCAATTACAGATTGCTGCTCTTATGTTTAAAAATGGAAGACCGCTTCATGCATATAAAATTTTAAAATTAAAATGACGTAAAATAAGAATTAAAAGAAATTATTATTGTTTTAAACAATATAATTTTAATTAAAAAAATTTAATTTAAATATAAATCCTGTGTGTGTGTGTGTGTGTGTGTGTGTGTGAGCGAGCGCGGGCATAGAAACGCATTCGTTTGTTATTTTTATAATTAAATTTTTGTGTAACTCTTCGCATTCCTTATTATTATATCCATTTGTATAATTTCTGAATCAGAACGTTCGTCAAAATTAAATTAGTCCATATTCATTCATTGCTGATTAAATAAAAATTGAAACATAAAACGGTGAACATAAAACCTCATAATAAAATAAGCTAATTATTCAGGTTATAAATTCGATGAGGTATTCTGAATCGTGATTAATTACTAATAAATTTATAAAAGCGGTGCAAAATTATTATAGATCCAAAATTAAAATTTTATGTTGCAAAAGAATATTATTAAAAAATGAAAATTAAAAGTTACATTAAAAATAAATATTCAATATATTTAGAACTACTACCAATACGCAATAAAATTCACTTTAAAATAATTTCCTAACAAATTTTAAATCATAATAATATATAAAACTTTTAGTACTCTTCTGTTAATGATAAGTCATTATTTTTTTTTTTTTACCGACTTTTCGAAGAAAAGTACGGAATTACATTTGGTCACACGGTTGGATTGGGGGTCGTACCCCTCCTCCTTCTTAGTCTGAGAGGGTAAATTGAGACGTACTGAGGACCAGTTTCACATAAGCCGATATCAAAGCTACCTTATTAGTAATCATTGGTTGGGAAATTTTAACCGAAAGTACATCACCTTAGGCCAAATATAGCGCCCTTTGTTCTGGGTCATATAGGGTGGAATCAAAAAAATACTGATATGCAGATTTACATCATAACTTTCTCCTTCCATTACCAGTACTGCAGGGGTGCTGACTTTAACCCCTAGAGTGGAGGGGCTTACAGAATGCCATGCCCTGTAAAGAACTGGCTGAGATCAAAATTCACCTAACCATGCATTCGATTCATCCAATGTTTCAGATCTTTAATGAAAATATATATATATATATATATATAGTTAATAAATATATATATATATATATATATATATATTTATTTATTTTTAGGCCTATGTGTGTATGGCTTGAAAATTTATTAATTTTTAATTTAATTTTTTTTTCCTGTGTGTGTGTGTGTGTGTGTGCGTGTGTAGCTTGAAAATTTTCAAAATTAGTAGATCAGTTTCATTCAAACGTAGATATGTTGTAGTAATAAGTGCATCTATCTGTGTATGTACTTCATATGTGATACTTAATACTAAAACTGTGTACTTTATATGTGTGCATCTGAAGCGCATGTGAAAAATCTTTATCAGATTAGTTGAGTCGTTCTTGAGTTACGCTCAATTTAATATCGACAACAGAGGTCATAACCTCAACTTGAGATTATGTTGAATTTGTGTAATTTTTATGCGTCTTATGCAGTCAATTACAATGGTGAGCGAGTTAAAACTGGATGCTTGTGTATAGAGTCTACCCGTTAATCGAACGTATGAGGTGTGTTGTGCTCTGAAAATGAGTGTGTTTCTGACTGCTATTTCGCAGAAAGAAACATATTGATTTTGAGAGTGTCGGAAAGGAAAAGACGGTCATCTTACGCAGAAATGTGCAAGATTTATTTTTAGGTACATTTCAAAAGAAAGCTACCTATTGTAATGGTTACCATGATTCAACTTCTGGAAAATTTTGATATACCTTCGCGTTTCACATCCCCCAAACTCCAAAACAACCGTCAGCTCGAAATTTTATATATACGCGTACATTTATATATCTATATATTTCACATTCATGTGATACGATACCTGCCGTAACCTACGGCAGTTAGGTAATGTTACCTACGTTACCTACGATAACTGCCGTAATTTTGCGCCAGTCACTTTCAAATTGTTCTCTAAAAAACTCAAAAAAGATGGATGATTTTGGCCGTCAACTACGTTAACGGCCAAAATCGGACCATAGGGGAGGAAATGGAGGGGTTTTTCGACTTCGTATAATTCGAATATCGAATTCGTTATACCTTCGTATAAGTTTTGGATAAAGGCTTAGAACTTATGTCAGTAAAGCTTTTTGATATCACCAACGATTAGCCCAGGGGGTTGAAAAAATGGGGTTTCGATGACAAAAAAGTTTCATACCGTCCTTAATAGGCACAGTATCGCATCGGTTTAAAGTGGTAGTTAGTCCTGTAAACATTACCTAAAACTTTTGCCTGAAACAATTTTTGATATGATCAACCCTTACGTCAACAGATGACCAAAACCACAAAAAAACCAGAAAAAAAAATATTGCTATAACATTCTTATTAAATAAAATATCGAATACAATTAAAGTTCTTACTATTCATTGGATAAGATCCTAAAACTAATCTAAGTAAAGTTTTTTGATATAACGAAATATTAGTAAGGGGATGGAAAAAATGGGGTTTTGAAGACAAAAAATAAACCATACTTACCTTAATAGGTACAATGTCGAATCGGTTTAAAATGGTCTTAAGCATTCCCTAAAACTTTTTCTGTGAAGCAATTTTTGATATAATCAACTCTTACGGTAAGGGATGAAATATTGATGAAATTGTAAGATGGGGCTTGTATGCTAAATAAGTGAAACTTATTTCACATGCAACCATTGTCGTATTGAGTAAACTTGAATTTTTTTTTACCTTAAGTTGGAAATTTTTTTATCCCCTCCTTAGCAGCGGTGAAATCTTTTTTTCAATATTTTTTTTAAATTTAATTATATTGATTTACTAATAATTATTAACTTCTGATAGTAAACATTTTTTAAATAAATAATAATTCATTAATAACATTAAAAAAATTAGAAGTTATTAGTTAAATCAAATTTTATGAACTTTTCATTTAAAAAAAAAGGAATTGAAGTTGGATTCGAACCGATTTACCTTCCTCTTGTAAGAGCAAAATATTTTATTAGGCGGTAACTCTGAAACAAATGAAAATAAGTACCATTTATGATGTAACGTTGAAAAGCTCTTAATGAGGGTTTTACAGTTAAGAAAAACTCCAAAATTCGGATGTTTTGGATTTTGGACTTTTTTGGACACTTTTGGTCAAGTCGATTGCAATCAAAACGGGAGGAGTACAATAATTTTTACAACAGCTCTAAATCCAAAATGTCAACATTCTACGCCTAATCGTTTTTGAGTTATGCGAGATACATACGCACATACGTACGTACAGACGTTACGCCGGAAATAGTCAAAATGCATTCATTTATGGTAAAATGTAAATTTCCGTTGAAATCTGAAAACTGATCACAATACTTTCTTTACTTAGTACAAGGATATAAAAATCGAGATTTATAAATAACAGCTAATTATTTTAATTGGTCCCAAATTATTTTTGTTGGTAACTGGTCCCTGGTTATTGAATTCACTGCTGTAACAATTCGGTTTCCCAGATTTTGAAGAGAAGCAGGCTTCATTGGTATACCTACCGGTTTGGTCTAACGGTTAACTCGTCATCGCAAATCAGCTGATTTCAAAGTCGAGTGTTCTAAGGTTCAAATCCTAGTAAAGGCAAGAATAACATTTTTACGGATTTGAATAATCAATAGTGAGTGGATACCAGTATTCTTTGGTGGTTGGGATTCAATTAGCCACAGATCTCAGGAATGGTCGACCTGAAACGGTACAAGAATACAATTCATTCACATTCATACATATCATACTCATTCATCCTCTGAACTAATTTACGGTAGTACTGGAAGCTAAACAGAAAAAATTATAATAACCCTGAAGTTAAAGGTTACATAAATATAATTGTTGTTTATATTTTAATGACGACATATCACAAAATAGAATTATATACTAATGTTCCATCTAAAGTTTTTTTTTTTTGTCTTCAGTCATTTGACTGGTTTGATGCAGCTCTCCAAGATTCCCTATCTAGTGCTAGTCGTTTCATTTCAGTATACCCCCTACATCCTACATCCCTAACAATTTGTTTTACATATTCCAAACGTGGCCTGCCTACACAATGTTTTCCTTCAGGAAAACAATGTGTAGGCAATATGTCCTACAATATTGTGTAGGCAATCCTGTCCTTCCAATATTAAAGCGACTATTCCAGGATGCCTTAGTATGTGGCCTATAAGTCTGTCTCTTCTTTTAACTATATTTTTCCAAATGCTTCTTTCTTCATCTATTTGTCGCAATACCTCTTCATTTGTCACTTTATCCACCCATCTGATTTTTAACATTCTCCTATAGCACCACATTTCAAAAGCTACTAATCTTTTCTTCTCAGGTACTCCGATCGTCCAAGTTTCACTTCCATATAAAGCTACGCTCCAAATATATATACTTTCAAAAATATATTCCTGACGTTTAAATTAATTTTTGATGTAAACAAATTATATTTCTTACTGAAGGCTCGTTTAGCTTGTGCTATTCGGCATTTTATATCGCTCCTGCTTCGTCCATCTTTAGTAATTCTACTTCCCAAATAACAAAATTCTTCTACCTCCATAATCTTTTCTCCTCCTATTTTCACATTCAGTCGTCCATCTTTGTTATTTCTGCTACATTTCATTACTTTTGTTTTTTTCTTGTTTATTTTCATGCGATAGTTCTTGCGTAGGACTTCATCTATGTCGTTCATTGTTTCTTATAAATCTTTTTTATTCTCGGCTAGAATTACTATATCATCAGCAAATCGTAGCATCTTTATCTTTTCACCTTGTACTGTTACTCCGAATCTAAATTGTTATTTAACATCATTAACTGCTAGATCCATGTAAAGATTAAAAATTAACGGTCTAAAGTAATAAAAAATATTATTACATTTGCTATTTAAAAATTAAAGAGATAAAACTTTTCATTTAACAGAACGTAATAATATTAAAAATGCCTATCTTATAAAAACAAAATTTATAAAATACGAATAATACGTGTGTTATGACACGCTTATAGTAAGTTATAATATAGAAAACAACATTAAATTTAATATTATATTCTAATACAATACGAGTAGGCTAGGGCAGCTTACATTTTAATATCAGTGAACTTTGTATTTAAATCACTTGAAAAGAATGATATTTAATAATTAAACGTTAGGTGTTTAATATAACGAGGTCATGGTTTTAAATGGACTTTTATTCAAAATCAGTTAAAGATTTTTATTATTAAAAATAAATTATTGTTTTTATTTTTATATTAAGTATCTATTTTTCAAAGCGAATAAATTATCCGATTTTAAGGGTTTGTAAATGGGTAGAATCCTCGAAATTACAAAATAATTTATTTCATTATATTTTTGTACAATCTAATGTTTTAGGTAGATTTCAAAAGAAAGCTACCTATTATAATTGGCACTATGATTCGACTTCCGGAAAATTTCGACATCATCGTGTTTCACATCCTCCAGACCCCAAAACCAGAGCCAGCACAAAAGTGTATATATAATATATATATATTTCACTTTCTTGTGGAACGATCACTGCCGTAATTTTGAGCCAATCACTTTCAAATTCTTGCCTAAAAGAAAAAAACGACCCTTAATTTCGGTCAAATTTGTTAACGGCCAAAATCAGACCATGGTGGTGGAAATGGGGGTGCATTTTCGAAAATAAATATCGCTATAAAGTAAAATATCGAATTCTTTGTATAAGAGCGTAAAACTTATCTAAGTAATTTTTTTTTTATATCACCAACCATTAGCCCAGGAGGTTGAAAAAATGGGGTTAAGAGACAAAAAAGAATCATACCTCCCTTAATCGGCACTGTATCGAATCGTTCAACACTTACTAGAGTTATTATTATTTGTAATCTGAGGAGATAATACCTAATTTTATGATCTGCGTTTAATATTAATAAATTTTTTTCTTCATGAAAGCTCTATTTCCATAGAAATATTAAAAATTATATTCACGTCAGTTTGTTTAAACACAGCTTATAAATCATTATATTCTAAAATAAATTTTTCGCTTGTTTTTAAAAGTATTTAATATTAATTAATAAAGTATTATAAAAATCTGATTCTAAAATAATATTCTTCCTCAATTTTACAAGCATTTTATAAATTATTTAGCTTTGCTATTGAGCTGAGCGTATTTACAAAGGTCAAGAGAAAATTTTGATCACTTAGCCTTTATACCTCTTTCTACCTCTTTAAATACAAGTGGATAAATTGTTTCTAATTAACATTATAATAATACTGATACTAATTATTAAAAAACGTATTATAAATTATTATTTTTTTTATATTTTTCAGAAAATTTAATTAAGTAATTTCAGCTTGGCCGTATGAGTCGAATCCTAATTTTTTAACTACTGTATGCGTAACGATCCAAAATTTTAACTTTGACGTAAACATAATTATGTCTAATTCTTGTAGGATACATATACATATATTACATATATATATATATACATATATATACATATATGTATATATACATATATATACATATATATAGGATACATATATTCACGTCAGTTTGTTTAAACACAGCTTATAAATCATTATATTCTAAAATAAATTTTTCGCTTGTTTTTAAAAGTATAAATTATTATTTTTAAAATTATTTTAAATTATTATTTTTAAAAGTATAAATTATTATTTTTTTTATATTTTTCAGAAAATATAATTAAGTAATTTCAGCTTGGCCGTATGAGTCGAATCCTAATTTTTTAACTACTGTATGCGTAACGATCCAAAATTTTAACTTTGACGTAAACATAATTATGTCTAATTCTTGTAGGATACATATACATATATTACATATATATATATACATATATGTATATATACATATATATACATATATATAGGATACATATATTCACGTCAGTTTGTTTAAACACAGCTTATAAATCATTATATTCTAAAATAAATCTTTCGCTTGTTTTTAAAAGTATTTAATATTAATTAATAAAGTATTATAAAAATCTGATTCTAAAATAATAATATTCTTCCTCAATTTTACAAGCATTTTATAAATTATTTAGCTTTGCTATTGAGCTGAGCGTATTTACAAAGGTCAAGAGAAAATTTTGATCACTTAGCCTTTATACCTCTTTCTACCTCTTTCTACCTCTTTAAATACAAGTGGATAAATTGTTTCTAATTAACATTATAATAATACTGATACTAATTATTAAAAAACGTATTATAAATTATTATTTTTTTTATATTTTTCAGAAAATATAATTAAGTAATTTCAGCTTGGCCGTATGAGTCGAATCCTAATTTTTTAACTACTGTATGCGTAACGATCCAAAATTTTAACTTTGACGTAAACATAATTATGTCTAATTCTTGTAGGATACATATACATATATTACATATATATATATACATATATATACATATATGTATATATACATATATATACATATATATAGGATACATATATTCACGTCAGTTTGTTTAAACACAGCTTATAAATCATTATATTCTAAAATAAATTTTTCGCTTGTTTTTAAAAGTATAAATTATTATTTTTAAAATTATTTTAAATTATTATTTTTAAAAGTATAAATTATTATTTTTTTTATATTTTTCAGAAAATATAATTAAGTAATTTCAGCTTGGCCGTATGAGTCGAATCCTAATTTTTTAACTACTGTATGCGTAACGATCCAAAATTTTAACTTTGACGTAAACATAATTATGTCTAATTCTTGTAGGATACATATACATATATTACATATATATATATATACATATATATACATATATGTATATATACATATATATACATATATATACATATATATAGGATACATATATTCACGTCAGTTTGTTTAAACACAGCTTATAAATCATTATATTCTAAAATAAATTTTTCGCTTGTTTTTAAAAGTATAAATTATTATTTTTAAAATTATTTTAAATTATTATTTTTAAAAGTATAAATTATTATTTTTTTTATATTTTTCAGAAAATATAATTAAGTAATTTCAGCTTGGCCGTATGAGTCGAATCCTAATTTTTTAACTACTGTATGCGTAACGATCCAAAATTTTAACTTTGACGTAAACATAATTATGTCTAATTCTTGTAGGATACATATACATATATTACATATATATATATACATATATATACATATATGTATATATACATATATATATACATATATATAGGATACATATATTCACGTCAGTTTGTTTAAACACAGCTTATAAATCATTATATTCTAAAATAAATTTTTCGCTTGTTTTTAAAAGTATAAATTATTATTTTTAAAATTATTTTAAATTATTATTTTTAAAAGTATAAATTATTATTTTTTTTATATTTTTCAGAAAATATAATTAAGTAATTTCAGCTTGGCCGTATGAGTCGAATCCTAATTTTTTAACTACTGTATGCGTAACGATCCAAAATTTTAACTTTGACGTAAACATAATTATGTCTAATTCTTGTAGGATACATATACATATATTACATATATATATATACATATATATACATATATGTATATATACATATATATACATATATATAGGATACATATATTCACGTCAGTTTGTTTAAACACAGCTTATAAATCATTATATTCTAAAATAAATTTTTCGCTTGTTTTTAAAAGTATTTAATATTAATTAATAAAGTATTATAAAAATCTGATTCTAAAATAATAATATTCTTCCTCAATTTTACAAGCATTTTATAAATTATTTAGCTTTGCTATTGAGCTGAGCGTATTTACAAAGGTCAAGAGAAAATTTTGATCACTTAGCCTTTATACCTCTTTCTACCTCTTTCTACCTCTTTAAATACAAGTGGATAAATTGTTTCTAATTAACATTATAATAATACTGATACTAATTATTAAAAAACGTATTATAAATTATTATTTTTTTTATATTTTTCAGAAAATATAATTAAGTAATTTCAGCTTGGCCGTATGAGTCGAATCCTAATTTTTTAACTACTGTATGCGTAACGATCCAAAATTTTAACTTTGACGTAAACATAATTATGTCTAATTCTTGTAGGATACATATACATATATTACATATATATATATACATATATATACATATATGTATATATACATATATATACATATATATAGGATACATATATTCACGTCAGTTTGTTTAAACACAGCTTATAAATCATTATATTCTAAAATAAATCTTTCGCTTGTTTTTAAAAGTATTTAATATTAATTAATAAAGTATTATAAAAATCTGATTCTAAAATAATAATATTCTTCCTCAATTTTACAAGCATTTTATAAATTATTTAGCTTTGCTATTGAGCTGAGCGTATTTACAAAGGTCAAGAGAAAATTTTGATCACTTAGCCTTTATACCTCTTTCTACCTCTTTAAATACAAGTGGATAAATTGTTTCTAATTAACATTATAATAATACTGATACTAATTATTAAAAAACGTATTATAAATTATTATTTTTTTTATATTTTTCAGAAAATATAATTAAGTAATTTCAGCTTGGCCGTATGAGTCGAATCCTAATTTTTTAACTACTGTATGCGTAACGATCCAAAATTTTAACTTTGACGTAAACATAATTATGTCTAATTCTTGTAGGATTTTAACATTAATAATGGGGTAATAAAATTCAAGACCGAGTCCCGGCCCTGCTGGCCGCGGTTGGGAACGACATAGTCGGGCCATGCCGGTGTTCAGCGGGGTTAGAGGCAGGCAAAGTACAAGACCGAGACCCGGTTCCTGGGGCTGGGGCTGGGGACGGCATTGCCGGACTCGGTCCTGGTCCTGGGAATTTGAGGCAGGCAATAATAAAAGAAAAGATCCGACCGGGGGGGCCAAACTGCCGTGCCGGACATACAGCCGGTGGGTGGGGCCCCCTTAGAGTAAAAGGACACTCCCTCGGGCTGCGTATACTTAATTGGATAACCGGCCCGGGGGAGTAGGGAAAAAAAAAAAAAAAAAAAAAAAAAAAAAAAAAAAAAAAAAAAAAAAAAAAAAAAATTCTTGTAGGATACAGTCGGGTTTTCTATCTCTGCCTAACTGCGGTTATTATTGTGTTTTACTTATATACTGTTTTTAGTTTTGTCGTTCGTTTTTCGTTGTTTTGTATTATTTTTATTAGCGTTGTTTGTTATTTATTGCGTTCTTATGGTTTTGTTGGTAGTTTGTTTTATTAGCGTCTAACTATTTTTAGCGCCGGTCTCCGTGGTGCGAGTGTAGCTTCTCAGCCTTTCATCCGGAGGTCCCGGGTTCCAGTCCCGGTTAGGCGTGGCATTTTGACACGCTACAAATCATTCATCACATTCCCTGAAGCAAATACCCCGGTAAAATACCCCTGGGTGATCCCGGAGATAAAAAAAAAAATACTATTTTTGACTATGCGTTATTCTTCGTTTTGAGTTAATTTTAATTACGTTAAGTTAATTCGTTTCGTTAGATAACGTTAATTTTCAGTATAATTTCCGTTTCGCTGATTTATTTAATTTAAATAACGTGTTTAATATTTATATTTTTTGTTTGGCCCGCGGTAACCAAGGACTATTTGCTGGTAATATTAGTTTAGTTGGTTTGTTTCGAATTGAAGGAGTTATCTCGAATTTTAATAAAAACGTTAAATTTGTTGTGGATTATGACCGAAAAAGATCGGTCCGGGTCCGCGTCTCCTCTTGCTGGGAAGGTTTTCAATCTTTTTGCAGGCAGACGGTCCGGAAGGGGGACCTTCCCGGGTTTTGGTGCGTGAGGTCCCCTCCGATAGCATTGGGAATGATATTTCAGCGGATATTGAGATGAACGGAAATTGCTGGCCGACGGACGTGTCCGTATTGGATAGTTGGCTTGTAGAGTCATGAGGCGCTCAGTTGATGACCTTCGTTCGCGCTGCTGGAAACCGGGTCATAGAACCAATTCCTGTACTGGGCCAGAACGTCGTGGCCATTGATTTACCTGTGGCGAGGCCGGTAACCTGCGGAAAGACTGCCGGCGAGAGACTCGGTATCCTTCTGCAGATTGCATGGACATGCACCCGATGAGCGGGAGAGTAAGAATTCGCCTACGCCGTAAGATTTGGCGTCTGCTTAGCACTGTTGGGTGTTTGTGGGGGGCACCCCGGTCCAGGAATGGTGAGAGGCTTTGACGTTCCACCATCAATGATTGGCCGGGGACTCCTTCGCAGCACCTCGGAGAGGGAATGTAAGACCTTAGTCCCGATGGGGGGATCTCGTTCGGGGTTCCTCATTAGCGGCAGGGCGTAAAGACCGAAATTCTAGTGAGAGTTCCCCATTGGGGTTCCCGTTATTAGAGCCCTGGCACGCAAATAAAGACCATGCCCCGGCTACCTTGGTGGGCCGACTTTGTTTCAGCCGAGGTAGCTTGTGGCGATGGCACACCCCGGAGCTGAGTTTATGCTTGGTTACGGATTCAAATCCGGGTGGCGAGGAAAGTACATATATAACAAAAAATAACTTTTACATAGAGATACGTAATAGTTTATAATAATTATTTAACATGAAGAAAAATGAAAATATACAATTAATTGGCATATAGGTTACGGCAGTCTCACTTATAATTTGTTAAGACATATGTTCTCTGAATGATATAGGTTCAAACCTAATCGATTAATTTTAATTCTCTTTTTCCAATTTCTGTTAGCAAAAGTTAACTAAAGTTATGATTCAACTAAATACACAATTTAATGCGTTTTTACAATCCGTTTCCCTGTGCAATTTTTTAACCTTAATATTAATATAAAGATACTTATCACATCTTTGTTTATTGTTTTATTTATTCTAACGTTTGTCTCTTCTAATGCGTTTGCATTTTTTTATACCTCTTTTCATTGCTTAAAAAGAGGTATAAGAATTCTAATTCTTCTTATTTAATAACTTTGTATTCCTTAATACATTACATACAAAACTACTTTTTCTTCTAATAAGAACGTACCGCAGGCTTATTTTTTTTTTAGACTTATTATATTACGCATCTAAATTAATATGAAAAATATATTTAGGGGGAGTTTGTTAAAGAGATTACAAGGTTAGAAATCTGCTGATAAGTAAAAAAATAAATAATGTTTAAAAATTCTTGTAACACCGTCCGACAGGCAGTACGTCTATTAGATAATAACAAGATTGCACTTCTTTATCATATAAGAACCTTGCCAAAAATGATCAGCACTCGCATAATGTGTAACGACAAAAAATTAACCAAAAATAACGAAAAGGAGTAGAAAGGATACATTATTTTATTTTTCTATAACAGTAGAATCCCCTAAAAACAAATAATCTCACGCAAAGGAAAGCTTAAAGCAGCGGGCGCACATTCTTCCTCCAACTTCTTGGTCGATTGAGAAAATTTTTACATATATAATAGCGGCATATTACCGGTGATAAATTATAATGCGGTATCCGTAAAAAAATATTTTTTCTTTCTAGAGATAAGATGATGTCACTTTATAACAGGTTCCTTCCTTACCCAAAAATCTAACCCGTCTCTATAGTACGAAGTATAGGGTGGGTCAGAATTTTAATTTGAAACGAGTTTTAACTACATACAACTGAAGAGAGAAAGAAATTCTTCAGTGGAATAAAATATTTTTTAATTAAAAACTGCTTTAGCCTTAGCCCTTAAGCCCTAATAGTTTATCGTTTCAAGTCCTTTGTAATTTTATTATTTAAATTCTTTGACTTAACTTATGTATTCACCTATTTACTTTATTCAACATTATCTTTCTTTTTCTTTTATTCTTCAAATTAAATATTTCTGTGAACTATATATTCATGTTAATCCACACATTTTTTTTTTTTTATAAATTCGTTTTAATTAATAATTTTTATAATATTAATTTAAATTTAACGGAGGTAATTTCCATCTTTGTTATTCAGCTCGTATACAAATAACTTTCGAAGTATAAAAAAGAAATTTTTTCGAAGAAAAAATATTCCAAGAGAGGGTCCAATAATTACGATTCTATAAGTAATGAAAAATATATAAATAAAACATATCCTTTATTCTTTGGTTATTTATTTAGCATACAATAACTTATTCCTTAATACTCATTTACAAGTAAAAATATGTTACATATAATTCTTACTTTATGTTATCTGATTATTACTTTTCCTCGTATCATAACTCTAGAGTATGCTGCAAGAAGAAAAGTACGGTAATCAATCAAAAGTGGGGTATGGGTTTTTTCATTTCTCAACGTTTCATGACTCAGGAACCCCAAAAAACGTGGAGGGGTATTGTTCGTACGTACATACGTATCTACATATATACGTGTGTTGGCGTGTTAGAATCTTAATAGAAAGCTGAATGACAGACTATTATGCTTCAATTATATTGATGAAATTTTGTACAGAGACTCTAGTATATTGAGCAAATTTTTTGGGATCATTTTATCTAAGTGGTAAGCGGGGGTTTTGTAGGTTAATCTTCTCAAAATTTTGCAAATATAACCCACTTTATACTGAGCTCGGTACATGCATGCATGCTTATCTTACTATTTTTAAAGAATTTTCGCCAAAATTCCCTCTTTACCCAAAAATTGAAAAAAATCTATTCTTTTTATTTATTACATATGCTTTAACCAATTTTTTTAATGTCTTCCTATGCATAGTAGCAGTACATGCGATCCAAAAAAAAAAATACTTTGGGAAGAGAGCTGATAAGAGCTTAAAAATGTAGATTTAAATTTTTTTTTTAAACTCTTCTTGGTTTATTTAAACTTTTAATAATAATAATCCAATAAAATTTTATTTTAATTCATCCCCCACCAACAAAAAAAGAAATATTAGGTACTTTTTATTGGTTGTATATTTCTTTCTTCCGTTTAACGTAGAAAAATCAAAAACGTTTCTTGGAAGGCGATTTTGAGTAGGACAGAAAAAAAATCAATTTTTTTTTAATTTTGAAAATTGTTTTGGTCTATTTAAACATATAATGATAATTTTACAATAAAACTACATCATAATTACCCCCACCTCAAAATAATTAGCTCCATCATATAAAAATAAATAACCAGTGTCAGGAAAATATCACAACATGGTTGTCAGCTTTTTATTTCTTCGTTTTATTTAGATTTTCATTAGAGTTATCTTTTCGCATTGTATTGAAATAGACGAAAACCCTCTCTAGCACTTAACTGTTACGTGAACTGCATGCTGTATTAAATATTTAGTCCTATATAGTGGATTTGAATGTAACATATAAAATTTATATTCTACAGTTTAAATTTCTGTTGCTGTAGCATAATTCATTACCTCTCTTTCTCAGTTTTTCACTCACTCTCTCTCTCTCTCTCTCTCTCTCTCTCTCTCTCTCTCTCTCTCTCTCTCTCTTTCTCTAACTCTCTCTTTTTCACTTGAGATTATCTTAAAAGTTAGAAAAATTCTCTTTGTGTTATACTTAAATTATAAAATTAGATTTATAGGAATTTTCAACTGTTTTTTTTAATTTTATTATTATCTTTATAAGGAGTAAATATAATTTATAAAGTTACGAAAGTTTATTTTATTTTCGGTTTAAATAGCTATGTATAGTCGAATTTCAAGCTATTTCTCAATTAAACTGTGTAAGAATTTGTGACAAGTTTAAAAATTAAATAGGAATACGTAATTTTACAACCTCAAACACTTAAAGAGGGAGAAGTGACTAATATTACATCGCAGACTGAGAAAAAATTCCTAAATGTAAATGTATCTCGGACGTAATCCCCAAACTTCAGTTACAGATTCAGGACACCAAATTGAGTAAAAAGATTCGTATCGACATAACCCCTATTTTGCTTTGTTTTTCTACTGTACGCCATTTTGTGATTTTCAAGAAAAAAGTTATTTCTCAGGAACGTGTAAATCTACTTAATTAAATTTAGTAAATCTAAGACTAGTGTTTTATTTTACAAAATGAAAAATTCTGAAAACTTCACCTTAAAAAATTTCAAAATGGCGGCCATCTTAATTTTTAATCTTCAATATCTTTGCAATTATTTGTTTGATCGAATTTTTACTTATTACAAAATATATTAAATACTTTATTTTAAATAAAATGACACTACATTTGTAGTAAAAATTCGTAGACAAACAATCAAGTTATTGCACACAGTTGACCCGGCAGTTCGTTTGCGCACCGTAATGAGAAGTGATAATTTTTTTTCCTGTTTTTATTTTCTTTGCTAAATTTAATAAAAATTATTTATAATATCAAAAATATTAGTAAATTAATAAAAATTGTGAGCTTGCGTTAAGGTGTGCAAGCGTACTGCCGGGTTAATTGTTATAATAACTCGATTGTTTGTAAATGGATTTTACAAATGAGGCGTCATTTTGTTTAAAATAAAATGCTTAATAAATTTTGTAATAAGTAAAAATTTGATAAAAAAAAATAATTACAACGATACTGAAGATTAATAAATTAAGATGGGCACCGTTTTGAAATTTTTGAAAGTGACGTTTTCAAATTTATATTATTTTTTAGAATAAGACACTAGTCTATGATTTTCCAAATTTAATTAAAGTTGGTTTATCCATTTCTGAGAAATAATTTTTGTTGAAAATCACAAATGGTGTCCAGAAGAAAAAATATCAAAATATGACTTATGCGATATGAACATTTTTGCTCGTTTTGGTGTACTGAATTAGTACTTGAAGTTCGGGGAATATGTCCCGATTCACACCTATATTGCTACCCCAGCGAATCTACGAGCTTGCGACGTCACGTGCTGACATATTATTACACTATTGTTTTCCAAAACATTATTTTGCGCGTAATTATTTTTATTTAATTTTTCTATTGACAAAAAATACGGCCACCCAAACAATACATTTATGTTGTTGTATGTTTAATTCTTTTCACTCTAGTTGATTACATGTATAAAAATGCTTAATGACTCAATCTTGTAAACAATAACAAGTCCTTAATCAATTACTAATGCTTTGAATGGTATTTAGGCTTATAAAAATGTATACATGCAGTTAGAAACGATTTCTTTCGTCACGATTACAATTAGAACCGTTATTCGTAGTGTACAATGTGTGTATAAAGAAATAAACTTTAGTCCAGTTTATATCGTGTCAGTGAAGCTATTCGAATAGCGTTTTTGTGCGGTCATATTATTTTATAAGTACTCATTGTTTTTCGCAATTATTTTGTGATGTTATTTGTTGTTTTATTTTTGTTCGGGCGTTATTAGTGCGGTTTTTTATGACAGAATTTAAATCCATAGTTAAAAAAAAAACTTAGGCGTCAAGCACGTGAAATTATCTATAATGTTTATGATTTTATAAAAAAGAAGATCTAAAAGTAGGTAAATTAACTGACGACAAACATATAATTAACATTCAAAAATGCGAAAAAATAACTGCTGCTACTTGTGCGATATTAAGAACACAGATTCAAAAACTTAAATAGAAAAAAAAGACATGATTCTTCAATCAATATCCCAATTGTGTTCTTTCAGCACGCCGAATATGTATAAACGACGTTCGAAACCTGTCAGTAAACTGACAGTTTTGATTTAGGTGTAGTTAAAAGAACAATTAATGAATTTCATTCAAAGAAGAATGAAATACCTACTTTAAAAAAATAAGGCAAGAACTTCAATCATCTTATTGATTTTAAAGGCAGTGAACCAACTTTAGCTGTTATTTTGACAGAGTTGAGTTTCAAATGGCGTAAAACTGAAAATAAAAGAAAACCTTCAATTGGGAAATCCGATATCAGGTGGAAGAGAACTGAATATTTGTAGGCAATGGCTAAGTACAGACAAAGCATGCTACAATTGTTTATTTGGATGAAACGTACGTTTTAAGTTCACATTATTCGAAAAAGTTGTGGTATGATGATACTGTTGAGGGACTTCCCATGCCGATTAATAAAGGTGACCGTTTAATTGTAATTCATACTGTTGAAGAAATCGTTTTTATTCCGAATTACTAATTACGAATTACTAACTTGGAAAGCCAGTTCGAAAAGTGGCGACTACCATGACAACATGAATACAGATAATTTCATAAAATGAGAGCGTGAAAAATTCATGCCAAATCTTTTACCAATGTAGTTATTAATAACGCCCCTTATCACAATATAAGTATTGATAAAGCGCCAAATTCTAACACCAGAAAAAAAGATATTACCGATGTGCAGAAGTACAAAAATATCACGTGGGTGAACTTTTGAAAAGACATGGGCATCGTGTTCTCAGACTCCAACCGTACCACCGTACCGTCCTGATTTGATTCCGATCGAGATGGTATGGTCAACCGTAAAAAGATATGTGGCGAGTCATAACACAACATTTTCTTTCAAAGATGTTGAAAAATTAACTACAGAGTAAATTAATTCCATGAATGAAGATGAATGGAACCCTATTGTGAAAAAGTAAAACATATTGAAAAAAAAAAAATATTAAAAACTGGAACCACTGATAGATGAAATTACAGAACGTTACATCATATGTTTAGACTCTGATAGTGAAAGTGAAATAAAAGTGACAGTGATAGTGATTCCTTTAGCGAGGATGGTTAACTTGCTAGAGGTTTGAATTAGAAGAATGAAGAAAATTCAAGTAAGCTTTTGTTTATTATTAAAAATTAATAATTTAGTATAAATAAAGGTTATAAAAGAATTAATTACGTATTTTTTTATAATTAGTGAATATAAATATATAGTTATTACCGCGTACAATTTTATAAGTAATACTTCGATTTGATACGCGGAGTTGATGTTTTCAGGCCGAGTAGTAATACGGTCTCCTCGTGACGTCACAAGCTCGTGCATCGGCTGGGCCAAACATATATATAACAAAAATTATAAATGATGAAATATAAACTATTCTTTATTAACACGTATACTCATAGCTCACATTTCAAGGTATTACATTTACGATATAATTCTAAAACCACAAATTCTTCTTGTATCAGAGTAACTAAATAAAAATAAAATCTTTTATTACTACTGTTATAATGAGAGAATGTTTTTTTCGTTTATTCCCGATAACCGCAAAACTACTGAACCAATCATTACGAAATTTTGACTGTAGCTTTCTTATTACCTCCGGAATATTTACTATAGTTCAAACTTCACCAATCTCTCTACTATATAAATCATAAATAAAACCAGTTAACAGGGAAAAGTCTACTAAGACTTCCTTGAACTAACATTCTTATTATTATTCCTGTTTACTTATACGAGTATTTTCTAAGCGATTAAAGAAATTTCACTGTAGTTAATAATTTTCAGTACCTTATACGCTTTATTAAGATTTCAAAAGTCATCAAGGGATTAATTTTAAGTTTTAAAGTTCGCTCAGGTCACGTGAACATTATTTGGTTGCCGATCAAATCAGTCAGTACTCACATATTATATTACTCATAATTTATAGTCTTATATGACGTTGGTTCCTTTTCGGTATCTGTTAAAATTTAAAGAATTACAATTTTTTCTATTTTCAATTTTTTTTTTTAAACTTCAAGTGGTCCAAATGAGTTTGTTATGGCTTTAATAAATATCTATTGGGTTTCTACGTACTTGGTTAATTTAATATATTAACTCGTGTTTTGGAGGTTACATCATTTTTTTTTTTTTTTAATTAAAAGCTTAGTTTTTCCGCCATTTTTGGGTCTTACATTTGATTTACGAAATTGATATGTACCTCCTGTATGCATTTTAGTAAACTTTATAGTAGTGCGTTTGAACCAGATTGATAGCTTACACCGTTATTGAATAATAATTATTACAGTATTTTAATTTTGGTGACAATTTTGAAGTGAACCCGACAGTCCATCGCGACCATTCGTATATTTTTTTATAATTCTCTAACGATGCTTAATCCGAATCCGAAAACAAAACCAAAATTCGAGATAAAACGTGTTCACAAACATACACAGGTTCATATTGAATTCAAAAACGAACTGTTCGTTCATTGAAAATCTATAAATAAATAACCTAGAACTTCTTTTACTAACTTTAATATCGTTGTCTATATCGACTGGCATTATTTATATCGACCTCGTCTTTTGTCAATATCGACTTCTTCAGAGGTTTATTATGTGATGTATTAAATATAATTGTCTATAAAAGATCAATTTACATTACTATCGTAATATATGTAAATTAAAGGGTATGACAATAAAATTAAAGGGAATGACTAATATTTACATATTTAACAAGGTTTTTAATGGTTTCAGGAATATTGGATTCGAGCAATATCGATTTTTTCAGAAAGTACTGTGTGTTTTACTAATTTAATGTCATCGTCATAATATAGCAGTGATCCTTCATTATCTGTTTAACCTCCGGAACCACCATAAGTATTACTTCAGAGGATGAATGAGGATGATGAATGTGAATGAAGTGTAGTCTTGTACAGTCTCAGGTTTACCGTTCCTGAAATGTGTGGTTAATTGAAACCCAACCACCAAAGAACACCGGTATTCACGGTTTAGTACCGGTGAATACTGGTACTAACCTTCAGTAAATCTTTTATTAACTTCAGTAAATCTGTAATAAACGTAACTGAATTTACTAGGATTCGAACCTTAGAACTCTTGGCTCAAAATCAGCTGATTTACGATGACGTGTTAATCACTATACCAGCCCGGTGGGTTTAATATGGCGGTGACCGCGATAAATCATCCTCACGCAAGTAAAATAGCATTGTGAAATAAGATATTTATATCCTGAACTAAGAATTTCCTTTAGGATAAGCGGTAAGCCATACACATAATTGGAATAGATTCGACTTTCGTTTTTGTATTAATATATTCATAACCCCAAGGTTGACGAGATAGGAAGAAAACCCTCTAGGAATACTAGAATTTATGATCGTACGCAACGTGAATCTACGCCAGAACATTCTTAAAGACTTGAAGAACAACGTATATACTCGGTTCAAAATCGAGTTCAACCTTGAGAAATACATTAGGTCTAAAATCAGCGTTTGACTAACATTCTGAAGTTGATAGATATATTTCAAATTCATTTGAATTTGAAAGATATTCAGACAGGTTACCTGATAAAAATATATAACAATTGTTTTACCAAAAATGGAATGATAAAATTCCTTGAATTTTCTGTGATAGACGCGAAGTAGTTTTTAAACTAAAACATATTTTGGGTACATAAATGGTTTCTTAACATTTTATTTTATCCGGTATGTGGTGAATAGCGATAACTCGGAAGCAACAACCGACAAAAACTACTTCCAATTTTTGTAGTTCTATACGTATAGAGCGATAGAGCAATATATAAAATGGGGATTTGTCGGCCGAAATATGAAGAATAATTATCTTTGCGAAGGCGCTTGCGAAGTTGACAGCTATTCACAAGGAATACATGGCTGAGACTGCTTCAGGTACTAGTCTTCCAAGTAGTCATATGTATCGTTGAGACCTAGATCACCAGAAAAGAATTGATTCATTCTAAATGTGGGCCTACTAAAATATTCTCCGTTGCATAGACGGAAAAGAGAACAAATAACTTGATTATAAATTATCTGGGCGTACAGCGGTGTCTGCAATATGATTCCTGCGCATCCTCGGTTTTATTTTTTTGACCATATAGTCCGAGGCCCGATGAAAATCTTTAAAAGATAGACGTACAGGGAAAAATCGAGGGTAGTAGGTCACACGGAAGAACGGCAAAAAAATGGCTGGACCAAATTGAAGAGGTGACGGGAGCGGAACATTAGGCACATTGATTTGAATGGCAGAGGATAGTAAGCTATGAAAATTGTCAGAGGGATATGAATCGGGTCACCAACTCTCAAGCATGAGAGAAAGGATCACAGGATGATGAGGAAATATTTACAAAATTACCTTTAAATTAACCAAAGGAGATTTAATATTGATATGAAAATTTGATATCGCATTGTATTTTACCGTCTAAATGTACCTTGTTGGAATCGTTTTCAGTCAGGTGCAATACCTGTTTTATGCTGTTATTCTATAAAACTTGATTACCAATTAAAATTAGGAACGGAAAATTTTGTAGCGGAATCCAAATTTCTCAACAAGATTCATGGATTTTTTTTACTGATTAAAAAAAATGGGAGTGTGTAATTAATTTCACCCACTTTTCGTTTTTAGTTTTTGTTCAAGCCTAATTTTATTCCGAATGATTTCACAATGATAACATTTTTGATGTAAAAAAAACTAATTTTATTTACAAAAATAAATAAATAGATTCATTAAGGAACAAAGATTAATCCTTTTACTTCATTATTTATATTCCTGTCACCACGGCAAAGAAATAAGTTTGAATTCAGTCGCTAATTACTCTAATTGTTGATGAGACTATAAATAAAAGTATAAAAAAAAGCAATTTGAACTTTTTGCCATGGAAAAATGTGTATACTTTAATTACCATAGTTACTATTATTCGTCTTTTATAATTTAGGTTCTTTTTAAGGTTTCTATAGACTGATTATTTAATTGTTATTTATGAGTATTATTCTGATAGGCATAAGGATAATGAACAGTGTGAGTGTCTTATGGGCGGAGCCGTCTGGGTAGAGGGGAATGGCAACCAAAATGAGCTCTGTGGGCTTGGACTAGACTCTGTGGCCCCGGGAGGTCCCAAAGAGCCCCTGAGTTGGCTCCGGGGTTCACCTGGGTCCCTAAGGTCCAGTTTCTGGCAAGGTGGACCGGCTAGTTTTTATATAACAGGTTTTTTTCCTTTAAATCTGAAGAAATGTTTTTTAAACTATGATAAAATAACGTCTATACATATATAATATATATTTTTACCGCGTTAGTGTCGATCTGAAGTAATCTTGTTACATATTTCTGCATTTCTATTTTATGATTAAAGAATTTTTTCTTTTAATACGAGTGGGGTTTGTTTGTAAAATTATCTTTTTTTTCGGTGTGAGGGTCTTTTTTTCAGTCAGTTGATTGATTTGATTTTAATATCTATCCGTTTCTATTCTACACTAACCGTTTAACCGCATTATACTGTATGTAATAAATCCTATATACTGAATTACCTGTTTTATATATTCCAGTTTCTAATTTTTTAACTTCATTATACGTCTTCTCTTTTTTTAAAAAATTAACTAACATTAAATGTTTGTAGATCATCAGCTTTTAATTTTAACATATTATATATATATATATATATAGGGGGGGAGAGAGAGAGAGAGAGAGAGAGAAAGAGCGGGACTTTAAGAAGTTACACGGTTAAATAAGTAGTAAAAGTTATATATAATTTTTCATCACATAAAAGTCTTACAGTTTTGGTGTATTATGTTTTTCTATCTTAATATTTTAATTTGTCATTATCCACCTTTCTGTCACGTTTCTTTACTTTTCTCTTAATTTTCTTATTTTCAAACGTGAATTTATTCTCTAGCATTAAATCAATCAGCTTTCCATTAGTTCATTTGACTCACATTTTATTTCTATCAAAAGTATAATTTTATCAGTAAATTTTATTACTATTATTATTAATTTTAAAATATTAACTTTAAATTTTATTTAAATTAATTATTTATTTATTTTATTAATAATTATTATTGTTGACTCTCTCTCTAACCCACCCTCTCACTCACTCTCTCTCCCTCGCTCTCTCTCACTCTCCCTCTCTCTCTCTCTTTTTCTCTCACTCTCTCTCTCTCTCTCATATATATATATATATATATATATATATATATACAGAGAGAGAGAGTGATATATATATCATATATATATATATATATATATATATATATATACAGAGAGAGAGAGTGATATATATATATCATATATATATGTATCACATATATATATATATATATATGTGTGTGTGTGTGTGTGTGTGTGTGTGTGTGTGCGTGTGTGTAAAGGGATTATATATACACTTTTTTTTTGTTTAACTTTTTATACCCCCCTCCCCTGAGCTGGAAGTGTAAATACTACTTATTTAACCGGTTATTGGTTAAATCTCTAAATACATATTCAAATAAAACGTTTTTATAATTTTTTTTTACATATAAAACAGTTTTATTGATTATTAATTTATTTGCCAATGAGCTAATTTTAATCGGATTTTACAGGATATTTATCTACATACTTGTTTTATTGTAAAAGGTATGTAGAATTTTTTAATTTTATGTAAGGTAAAATTAAAATCTTTTTATTAAATTTTTATAAATGTTGAGTAACAAAATTATCTAATCCATTTTTAATTAACGGTCTTATTTTTGATGAGAGATAAAAGCCTCAGAAGTTCTTTTATTTGTTGTTTCAGCATAAAAAAAATCAAAATATATTCAAATAATATTTTTTAATCTAATATTTGAATCTTTTTTATATTGGTTTTAAAGTATTTTGGTTTTATTAATGATACCTTTTCAATCTGAATATTAAATCATTTTTTCATATTTCCCTGAACACAGCAAATCCAAGGATGGTTAAAAATTCAGATAAACAAAAAACAAAAAAAAAATTGTTAAAAGCTAAACAATTAAAAATAAACACTAAAATTTATTAATTCTTAAATAGGCTTTGACTCCAAAGATTCGGAATTTAAAGAAGTTAAACTGTCATTTTTAGATTCAAGTTTACTGTCGTTTCTACTAAATATTTTTGTTTATGCCGATTGTACTTTTTTGAAAGTTAATTTTACTTCATTTTTTTTTTTTACGGACCCGACTAAATCGCCACCCCTGGCTATCACCCTTCTTGGAACCCGCTAACGAAGTATTCCTTCTAGAAGGGGGATTACACGCCCATTCACACACTCATACATCATAGTGCAATTGCATCATAATAGGAATACCAACACTAGATCGTGGATTCCGGTGTTCTTTGGTGGTTGGGTTTCAATTAACCACACATCTCAGGAATGGTCGAACTGAGAATGTACAAGATTACACTTCATCTACACTGATACATATCATCCTCATTCATCCTCTGAAGAATTATCTAAACGGTAGTTACCGGAGGCTAAACAGGAAAAACGAAAGGAATACCAACAAAAACACATCAGTCACAGCAAATAAGATACATCACCGTACATCAAGATACAGAAAACAGATTATGAAACTGCATACAAAGAAAAAAGTCACACAATATATAGAGAATACAAGAGAAGAAAAACTCAAGAAAACAAGTCTCACGATAATATAAACATCATATAAAAAAAATCATCAAAACCACTACAGCAAGAACATAAACATACCCCTGAAAAGAGACACTCATTAATATTACACGATCAGTGCAACAACATAACACTAAAAATGCATATATCAGACAACAGTAAAAATCTGCAGCCAAACAGCAAAACCTCATGGAATGCAGTAAATACAAAGTACTACATACTACAATAAGGCCCCAAGAAACAGGGAATTAGCCCCAAATCAGAAAGATATCATGAAGACATAATATACATCAAAAGCAAAATACTCAAATATATATGTAAGAAAAAGTTGTAAAGTCAATTGCACCTTACATATATGTATAAATATGTCTTTAATTAAATTATGAGTAGGAGAAAATGCTACTGTTATAAAAGAAAGCAGCTCACAAGAAACGTAGAGCTGCAAAACAAGGGTGTTCAAAAAAAAAGAGAAAATAGAAGCAAAAATTGTGATAAATACGCTAAAAGTATGTAGTACATATACACAGCCCGTACCACAGAAAAGGTTGCTGATTTTTATATTCGCGTAACCATTATGCGATCTGTGAACGGATGCATGAATTAACTAGCGTGGTATTCCGACTATCTTCTGATTTAAATTCAACAGCTCTGGAATCACAGGCTGCTCGTAATAACCAAAACTTTAACAGCATTTTTTGAACTTCGGTCGTGAAAGGAACAATAGAGCAAGTGCAAACATTAAGTTTTGTTTTAAATTGGGTAAAAGTGCCATATACTTTTTTAAGTATATGGCAGTATTTTTTTGAGTGGTAAAAACATCAAACCATGCAACATATGCAAGGTTTCGTGATGGTAGACAGAGAATTGAAGATAATCCACGTCCAAGAGCATCATCGCCAGTTCGAGTAGAAGAAAATGTTCAAAAAGTGGCTGAAATTTTTCAAAATGATCGTTATGCATCTACCAGGTAAATTGAGGAGATCGCTGGAATTCCTAAAACAACTGTGCATCGGAAAACTGAAAATTTGAGCAAAAAGATCTGTTGTCGCTTTGTGTCCCACTCACTCACTGACGATCAAAAATACTGCAGAGACATGAAAAGATCGGCCACAAGGGACCCAGATTTCATGTCTTGCATCGTAACAGGTGATGAAACATGGTGTTTTCAGTATTTCGAGTGTTTCAATCGTTTCAACACGATTTCAGTTATCCAGAGATTACTACCTTGGTACAGCAGACAATTTCAAAGGTTGAGTATCAGAATTGTTTCAAACAATTTTTCCAACTCTCAGTCGGGTATTGACTCACAAGGAGTCTGTTTTGAATAAAAAAATCATATAAACTAAAAATAAACAACGTCTTGTATTTTATTTCACACGAAGCAACTTTCTTGGGGGACGGACTGTGTATATCAATCATGGTAAAATCTTAATCTTTGACTCCGGGACGTTTCGTAATACTTCTTGAACCAATAGAGTACTGCAATATTCATGACACTGGCCCGCTCCTCCACAATCTCATTGTCGCTATTTTATATAGGGAGAAGGGTACGAAGTTATCGGGACGGGGTACGCTTGCGTCTTGCGTGCATGCACGAGTGTTGTTGCGAGAATATGAATGTTAAATGTTTAATAAGTCTGCGTGTGTGTGCACGTGTGTATGCAAATATTCCCTTACCAAAACGCACTATAGTTTGTCGGAACAGGATCATCCATTAGATTTAGCACAGGCCTTGGGACCTTCATCCCGTTAGTCATTGACTGATATCGTGGGAAAAAAAACTTTTACGCCATTAACCAAGAGGTACCGTATGAGGGTTTAAAGTGTTTGAGTGCGTATATCTGTGTGTGTGTAAGTGTGAGTTGTTGTACGTGTTTTATTGTAATCCTGAAAGTAATGTATTTTTTAAATCTACACTCGATAAAAGAATTCAGAAAGTACCGATTAGCATGTTCGTTCTTCACTATTGTATTCCATTATTAAATGTTTAATTGACTGATGTCGTGGAAGAAAAAAAATCTTTTACGCCATTAACCAAGAGGTACCGTATGAAGGTTTAAAGTGTTTGAGTGCGTCTCTCTCTCTCTCTCTCTCTCTATCTGTTTGTGTGTGTGTGTGAAAATTGAAAATGTAAAGTCATCGATTTAGGACCTTCCCGAAGGTCCTAAATCGATGACTTTACATTTTATATTTTCACTAACGTCAGGTAACAACATTCTTCACCATTATTATTTGGTTGCGTTTCCTCACCACAATAGAAATAAAATTTCACGTTGTAGCAAACATGGCGTTGAGAATTTTTTTATAACGAGTGAACTCTTTCCCCAGGATGCCTATTATAAAACACTAAACATTATTTATTTATTTTTATAATTTCTTTTATTTCTTATCATTTTACAAATAATTATATTCTCAACTGCAAATTGAGCGTCTTTACATCATATTTCAACTCAAAATAAACCAGTTTCATTAAATAAAATTTTGCGTGTCTTAAATCTTCATAGGTAAACTTGATTTTCATAATTAGAAGGTAAATAAATTTTCAATAGGGTCAAAGTTCAAGGTTGACCAGGATTGATATTTCTATACTACTAACAAAAGCTACATCTCTGAAATACGTAATTGTGTATTGCTTGTTTACCATAATTTTTCCCCTTAATTATCTTGAATTTTCGAATGAGAGTTTTGAATATAAAACCAATATTAAGCTAGATATTATACGCTGTTATAAGCCAGTAATAATACCAAATGATTTTTTTTTTATTAATACTGAAAATTAGCATTGGTTGAAGTTAAACCCTAAATAAACTGTTGCTTACATAATACAGTATAAATTATTACTAAACAATAAATTAAGAAAGTTAATTTAAATTAAAAAACATAATATATACTTTACTTCACTTTTCAGGCTTTAAATCTTTAATTTAATCTTCAAAATATTTATACCACATTCCTCAGAAAACAGACGTCATTCTTTACCACTCTGTTCTATCCAAACCACTCTCAGCTAATAGCCCCTCCACACAGTTCCCTCATATCTTTTTTCCACTCTCTCCCAGCGAGCCCTCTTCCTCTTTTCCATTCCTGAGGTGTCCGTAAATCATAAATTCATCAAATCATAAATTCATATTTCATACCTTTGTTATTATGCTAATGCTAATAAATAAAGATTACGGTAAAAATAATTTATAAATCTCTAAATAGCAAAAGTATTTTTGTTTAAAAAATCATTCAGGTAAGGTATGTGGAAAAAATATTCAGTGAAATTATTAAAAAAAACTCTTTCATGAAAGAATTCTCTTCGAAATATGATCATTTGATGAAAAGTAAGTTTAAAAATTTCATTAAAACATTATATAAGGAGGTAAAGAAATGAATTACCTCATTTTATTGAAATGGGTTAAAACTTTCCTGTTGTACTTATAATAAAATAACTTTTTGATTAGTCAGTAGTATCTGATTTCTAACCTGAAAGTCACAGATTCGATTTCCGGAAGTAGTCTGCATTTTCGTTGTGACATAGAACTGTCTTCCCAAGATACTTAAAAGAAGAAATTTTTAGACATCGTCCTCAGAGTCTATACCTCCTAAAGGATGTGACACGGCAAGAAAACACTAGGATTCCTCTAGAAATATGTGAAAGAGTATTTGATAACTTCCGAGGAAGGCTTTACAGTTTATCGTCAGTGTGGGTCGATATTTAATTGATATAATTGTTAACACCTAATTAAAAAACTGCACCATAAGTTCGTTTCAGTAATAAAAAAAAATGTCGGTGTACCAATTAATTTTTTTTATTTTATTAATGATCAAAATGTGGGAAATATTTCGGCCTCACTCTTGATGTTCATATATCCCTTTTCAGACTAGAGATTTGCAGTTCTAAAAATCGTATAGTGTTCTTCTTCCACTTCTGAAATAACAAAACTGTTTATTTATTCTTTCAAATTATTTTCAATATTACTTGGTATTAATCTACTGTTATGTTTGTTTAATAATTTATCACATTTTTTCTTGTTTTTAGATAATAAGAGTATTTTAGTTTCCTTACAGTTTTAAATTGACAATTATTATTTTGGTTTTGTAAATAAGTTCTTACAAATAGTTCTGAATTACGTTTACCAGCAGAAAACAAAAAATACCTTTTTTTCAGATTATCCCAATCCTTATAACTGATGTAATTCTTCTAAACACATGTTCCTTCTAATTAAACAATGAATTTTATTTAAGTTTTATTTTTTATGTATACGAGTATATAGAAGAATCCAGTGATAGAATATGACATGCTTTGTCCTGCTTTTGAGATAATTGATTTTGTAATTTTGAAAAATTGTTTTTTAAATTTGGGTTTAAACATTTGTAAAAAATCGTCATACTAACCAGTGTTTTATTGCATTATTAATATTTATTAATGTGTTTAATTAGTTCCTTTTGATAAAATTATAATCAAAAATGAAGGAAGAAACCAGATATAACATTTTAATTTTTAATCAGAATTGTAAAATTCTCTAATAATTTACAAATTCAGTAACAAGTAGATTTCATCTAAAAAGTAAGTATAAAATTAAAATACACAGTAAAAAAAGAAAGAATCTATGAAAATAACTTTTTTTGGATATAATTAATTATTTTTAAAAATATATAAAATAAAATAATAGAAACAAGTACATTTTTAAAAACTGTTTCTGTCGGTTATTTTAGTTAGATTTCATAAGAGAGTTTACCTATTGTAATGGGTGCCATGATTCGACTTCCGGAAAATTTCGGCATATCTTCGCGTTTCACATCCCTCAGACCCCAAAACTACCGTCAGCTCAAAGGTTTATTTATATGTATATATATTTCACTTTCTTGTGGACAGGGATAATAGCCGTAATTTTGAGCTAATCACTTTCAAATTGTTCTCTAAAAAAACTCGACCCAAAATTATGGTCGAGTTCCTTAACAGCCAAAATCAGACCAGGAGAGTGGAAATGCGGAGGCTTTTCCGAAAAAAGTAAAATATCGCTATAACTTTCTTAAGTAAAATATCGAATTCGTTTAAAGTTTCTGCTATTCTTTGGATAAGCGCCTAAAACGTATTACTGTAGATTTATTTGATATCACCAACCATTGGGCCAGAGGGTGGAAAAAGTGGGGTTTCGAAGACAAAAAATAATCATACATCCCTTAATAGGGACAGTATCGAATCGTATTAATGTCGTTATTTCTTTAAGCATTACCTAAAACTTTTGTCTGGAACAATTTTTGAAACCAACCCTTACGACAAGGAATGACCAAAATATTGCTTGAATTATAAGAACATGGATGGGGCTTGTCGTATGCTAAACATGTGAAAATTTTTCACATGCAACTATTGTCGTATTGAGTAAATATAATTTTTTTTTTTAACTTTAAGGTAGAAATTTTTTTTATCCCCTACTTAGTACTGGTGAAATCTACCTTCGTCTTCAGCGTGCCAAAAGAGATTTTTTTTTCTAGTAAAATTAAATATTAAAAATTACAAATCATAGATATTTTATTTGTTGAACTCTTGGTATGGGGTAACATAGAGTAACGGTTTTGAGTACAAAGATTTTTACAAAACGTTATCAGAAAATCTTGAAGCTTTTCTAAAAATATTTTCAAAATCTGTGTTTAAAGAATCTGAATTACAAAACTCCATGTCTCTGTCAATTTTGTAAACATTATTCATCTATAGGTGAACTACTTTTGAAATAATTATAGTTTAATCTATTAAATATCTAAGGTAAATGTTTAACCATTCGTTACTTGGTTTCAAAGTTGACACTTAGGTACATACTTTATGGGTTGTAAAATTTACAAAATTAACAATCCATACTTGGATTGTAACAGTGAATACCGCTAACTTCAGTTACTTACAATGACATGGAATTTTGTTCTGAAATATGGGTTCAGAACCCATACTGTCAGAACCCATGTTGTTGGTTATTTTAAGAAGGTGGATTATTGTTAAAAAAACATTGTAACCGACAGTAAAATAAATGATATTTCTTGTTCCCCCCCCCCCAACCCAAATGCAAACAAACCCTATTTTCGATGTAATTATGCATAATTACCGGTGAATATGAGTAATCGCCTCTAGTATTGGGGAATTTAATAAATATATAAAAGTTATGTCATGTTACATATTCTCCATATTATAATAACTCTACTATACCCTAATTATTGAATTTATTATTTAGATAATTAAAACGCTGTTAATTAGTCTTGGTTTGACGGTAATTCAGTTACTGGCGAATCGTACGTATATCAACATAACCTTACCAAACATACATTAACCTCGTCTAATTACCGTTAAATATACAAATTATATACATTATTCTTCAACTTTGGAGGCGATTAATCAAATTCACCGTAATTATACATAATCACCAGATTTTTTTTTTGTTTAACTTCGAGACCACTGGTAGGTATTGTTTCAGAGAATGAGATGAATGATTTATAAGGTGTATGAAAAATGCCATACCTGACCCGGCTTCGAAACCGGGACCTCCGGATGAAAGGCCGAGACGCTACCACTCGCGCCACGGAGGCCGGTATAATCAGTGGATTAATCAAATTTACCGTAACTTATATATATATAAGTTACGGTAAATATATATAAAGTTACAGTAAATATACTTATATATATATAACAATTTACTTACATATTTTTATTTTCTTGTCAGATTCTGGGATATACCAAGTCCATGGTGGCAAGCTAGCACCGTATTGGTCGGTTTAGGCAGCGCCCTTAGTCTACTGGTTGCTGTTACTGCATTGGCCGCCTGTTGTATCAGTTACGTAATACATACGGCTACCGCTAGAGTTGCTGGTTGTATACAACTTACTGCAGGTAATAAAATATTTAACTATATTTAACATTTTTAAACTAATAATTATGTAGATTTTTATATATTGTCTTCATTATTTTATATTATTGCTCGAATATTGTTTTTCTTTTCTATTTTTACGTAGAATATTATCAGTTTTATAGTTTCTTCTTTATTTTTACTACATAAGCTTCTGCCATCTTCTTATATTAGTTTTCAACTATTGCCCTCTATGCTCTAGTAACACTCATTGTCATGAATTATTGAGTAACTTTGTGAGGTGGACTTTCTATTAATAATGACAGATTTGTTCATATCTTTTTTCCTAAAATTCAGTCGTATATCTTCTACGCTTTCTTAGCTTCGAAATAATTTTTTAAACATATAACATGGTAAATAGCGTTCTATAAAATTTATAACCATTTGTTAAATCCATTTTGTTATATCTTTTGCAAAGTGGAGGACCATAAAACCTATGTGGTAAGTTTTAGTGGGAGTATGAACTGAATATGCAGAGGTGCTGAATTGAAACAATGCCTTGTTGCTTATTGAATTGTTATTTAATTTCTTGTCGTCTTGACATTTCGATAATATATAATTGAACATCTAACATATAACGTAACACACATAATTGAACTTAATAACATATAAGTATACAAATAAAATTAGCGTTCATCCGAACATTCGTATGCGCGTCCATCCTGAATGTACAACACGACCGCTCTGGGTCAGATTCTGGCGCCGAATGAATAGAAGTCGCAACATCATAATGACCACTCCTATTATTGACTCCCATATTGACGCAGGACGTCGTATGATCATCTTATGACCATAGCTTGCCGAAGAGCTCTAGCCCTCGCTAGGTAGCAGCACATGACGACAAAAATGGAACGTAATACTTTTTATTTCGGGAAATTTCTACCGATTGAATTATGAAATTAGAGATTTAATACAATTTCGCGTTTTTCATTCTTAATAATGAATACTGACCGTAATGTACTACCTAAAATGTACCGTAATGTACTACCCGTCATGTATGCTGACCTTCATATTATTTTCTTAATATGAAAAATACTGATTAACAAAGAAAGTAAAGCTGATGAGAATGCCAAAAGAGCGGAAAAAAATGGCCTTCGACTGGAATTGACATGTTGGGGCTACTTCAAGAAGAAAATCCGTGTCAAACTATGTAGTCAATTGAATAAGTTCTGGCTGCTCAGTCCTTCCATACGGCCTTACATGAAATCCAGAAGAATATCTTCGAGAAAACATTTACACTAAATAACAGAAGAGGCCAAGTCATCCTAACGCGGCTAAGGATTAGACACACAAAGCTAATCCACGCCCACCTACAAGGCTCTCTTCAGCAGGAATGTGAGGCGTTTTCAAACAATGAAAAAAAATAACTTAAAGATTAATAAAAATTACCTTATTTTTTATAAACAATTACATGTTGAACTTTTTTTTTGAAAACTTTTACTGCGTTCATTTGTCTTTATTGTCAATAACTTAAATAATTTAATGAATTCCTATGTTCCTCTCTGTTGCGAAATAGCTCCTAAACTACATACTACAAAGTTTTCAACTTAAAAGAGGTTTCGTCACTTGGTTTAGTCTATATATAATAATTTTATTATCTAATCCTTACATAATAATTTACAGAAAGTATTGAAAATTATGTCCATCCAGTAATACGCATCTTTCAAGACGTTTGACCATGTTCCTGTTTTTTTCTTATTAGCTGTACCTGTCTATTTCTTGAATGGAATTGATAATGTTTGTCTTCAATTCCTTTAGGATGTACGGATTGCTCTGATAAACAATTCCTTTTAAGTAACTCCACAAAAAGAAATCTGGACTAGTCAGATCAGAGGATCTTGATGGCTACAATTCTCTGGAAATTACTTTCTCCACCGAAAAATCCTGTAGCATTCCTATAGCAGAGTGAATGGGTGCTGTTGGAACCAGAAAACACGCTCATCCTCTTGTAGTAAGGCTATGAACTATTGGATAATTTCTTGCTAAATGGCAGCATCCACATTTTTTTTTAAAAAAAAAGGGTCCTATTATTCGTCCCCTTGAAATCGCACACCATATGTCAATTTTTTGTGGGTGTAGGGGAGATTCAAAGAAAATTTATGGGTTTTCAGTACTCCAGGTCTGGTAGTTATGACTATTAACATACCCACCAACGTGAAACCAAGCTTCTTCTGTGTAAAAGCTTCATTTAAAATGCAAATTTTGCCTCTGATGAACTTCTTGAACCGTTGACAGTAGTGAACTCTTTAGCATAATCAGCATTAGTTAGCTCGTGGAAAACCTGCATTCGATACGGATTTCAGCCTTCTTACTGCAGTGTGGGATGAACCTACACACTTTTTCCGCCATAGTCTCCGCAGTGATTTACGAGGAGATCTTGTAACTGTCGTTTTAATGTCCTATACGACCTGCGTTTTTAAAACTGATTTGTGTCCGGCACGTTTCTGGTCCGATACCGAAACTGTTTCACGAAATTTTTTTAATTAACTTCTGAATAACACATTTTTACTGGTGCTTCCTTTGCAAATTTCTCCCTAAACTTTCACCACTACACAACATGAGATTTCATCTCAAAATAAGTTTCCATTAAGATTAATTACACACTCTCCAGCAGTTAATTGCATTTTTACAAATAACAACACACGATTACGCAACCTTGTTCAAAATACAATACTTGACGCAGACTGGAAATATTCAAATGCGTAGCCAATAAATAATTCTTTCCACTTCAGCTCCAGTCATACCAACATCTTGCACTTTATTTTACCATCTCATACCAATATATGATTTTAACAAAAATAAGCATTTAGAGTAAACTATAGTGCAATGGTTAGGGACCTACACTGAATGGTACTCATTTAAGTTGAACAGTCTGTACTTAAGTCTTTTTACTTCCTTGTACGAAGTAAAGGAAATATTGTGATTTTGATTTGATTGATATCAAATCTATTGATATTTATTGGTATTGAGTTGGACTTATATTTTATTGGATTTTATATTTCGACGCAAATATCCATTTTGACCATCCTTGAATCCATTTTGACTAGTTTCGGCGTGACGTCTGTATGTACGTACATCGTATATATCTCGCATAACTCAAAAAAAATTATCCGCAGGATATTAAAATTTTGAATTTAGGACCGTTGTAACATCTAAATGAGCACCTCTTCTCCAAATCCAATTTTAGATTTTGGATTTTTCTTAACTGCAGTGATAAATTCTCATTGAGAGCTTTCAAGATATATATATAAGGGATACTTATTTTCATTGGTTTCAGAGTTATAGCCAAATAAAATTTTAATTAATGAAATATTTGGTTCTTACAAGGGGAAGGCACATCGGTTTAAATCCGACTTCATTTGCTTTCCTTTTTTTACCTTCTTTTTTTTCATTTAAATGTATTGATTTATTAATAATTTTTAATGTCAGATTGTAAAAAATATTTTACAATAAATAATAATTCAATAATAAAATTAAAAAAATATCAGAAGTTATTAATGAAATAAAATCTTATATATTTTTCGTTTAAAAAAATGTGTATATGTAATTTAATAGGCGTACAAGGAAGTCATGTGATGCCTACATCAGATTTTTTCATATGGTATATCCCTCATCATGAATTAATTGTCTATTCTTATCTTTCTTTCCTTTTTAATTTTTTACCTTTTACTCCCTACCACTAACGTTTATCATCAAATTAACGATAGTATTTTCACAAATATTAATTATCTTCAAAGGTGATTCACCTCCAAAATATTTTTTTTCTGCTGTGAATTTGTTTCATTTTAATTTTTCCAATTTGTTTAAAATGTTATTTTCAATGTTTATTATTAATTGTATTTTTAATTTGTTTATATATATCCTATTTAAATGTAATTTTTTATTATTTTATTCCTTTCTGATAATTTTATCATGAATGCATAATCTATTCTATAGCACAGTTTTGTCAATTATAGATGTAAGAAAGAAGCCGTAATAAGAAAGGGAGTCCGACAAGGATGTTCCCTATCCCCGTTACTTTTTAATCTTTACATAGAACTAACAGTTAATGATGTTAAAGAACAATTTAGATTCGGAGTAACAGTACAAGGTGAACAAATAAAGATCCTACGATTTGCTGATGATATAGTAATTCTAGCTTAGAGTAAAAAGGATTTAGAAGGAACAATGAACGGCATGGATGAAGACCTACGCAAGAACTACTGCATGAAAATAAACAAGAACAAAACGAAAGTAATGAAATGTAGAAGAAATAACGAAGATGGACCACTGAAAGTAAAAATAGGAAGAGAAAAGATTACGGAGGTAGAAGAATTTTGTTATTTAGAAAGTAGAATTACTAAAGGTGGACGAAGCAGGAGCGATATAAAATACCGAATAGAACAGGCGAAACGAGCCTTCAGTCAGAAATATAATTTGTTTACATCAAAAATTAATTTAAACGTCAGGAATATATTTTTGAAAGTATATATATTTGGAGCGTAGCTTTATATGGAAGTGAAACTTGGACGATCGGAGTACCTGAGAAGAAAAGATTAGAAACTTTTGAAATGCGGTGCTACAAGAGAATGTTAAAAATCAGATGGGTGGATAAAGTGACAAATGAAGAGGTGTTGCGGCAAATCGATGAAGAAAGAAACATTTGGAAAAATATATTTAAAAGAAGAGACAGACTTATAGGCCACACATTAAGGTATCCTGGAATAGCCGCTTTAATATTTGAAGGACAGGTAGAAAGAAAAAATTGTGCAGGCAGGTAATGTTTGAAATATGTAAAACAAATTGTTAGGGATGTAGGATGTAGGGGGTATACCGAAATGAAACGACTAGCACTAGATAGGAAATCTTGGAGAGCTACATCAAACCAGTCAAATGACAGAAAGCAAAAAAACAAATTATTTATTATTGTGTAGGATGTTATTAATAGTGTTTGGGCAATTGATTCCAAAATTTAAGGTTTAAATGTAGGAATTTAACTAGAAAAACGTTGAAAAGCTTTTTCTACTCTTAAAAGAATAAAACTTTTGGAAAATTAATGATTAGATTTTTTCATTCGTAAATTTTATATTAATATTTTATCCAGTGTAATTGCTGCGTTCATAACTAAGTAGATTAATTTATCGTATCTTTAAAAAAAAAAGAAGATTACATTAATTTACTTAACTGCAAGATATTTGGGTTAAAAAACATATAACAAAAGTTTGTAAATTAAATTATTGTATTTTTATTTTGTTGTTTTTTTAATTTCAAAGGAAGTTCTAAGCTTTTTAGCATTTCATTAAAAAAATATCTAATAAAATTTTTCAAATACCAATAACTTATATAGAAATTATTTTTTTTATATCTTTAAAACGTAAAAAACTAAAAAATAAAGAATTCTTAAAAAAGACTGCTTTTTTATTTCTTCAATCAACTGCTTTCGATCTATATAGCCAATTTTGATGGTTCATTAGGAAGTTTTTGAACTAGATCTTTCTTTTCGTTATTGCCGCCATGGGAAAGGGTAGAAATCAAATAAAATGGAAGAAAGTAAGATAGGAAATGTCAATTGACGATGAAGATGTGTAAGAGTATGAGAGAGTTTGAAACAGATAGAGAACTTGCGAATTAGCTGCTACACACCGATGTCACACAAAGGAGAATCCTAATTGGACTTTTTATAATGATGGTATCTCTGTATCTCGTGTATATGTTATACTATGAAATTATGTAGTAGTATATTACAGTTTACTATAAATAACATGTGTATAAACATTTGTACTCACACTCTCACGCGCGTGAGTGCGCGACTACACACACACACACACACACACACACACACACACACAGCATACTCATACACAATTTATATGAACAGCAGTCGATATTCCTTCTCCTTTAAGTTGATGGGAACGAGGTAAGTTTTCGGAAGCAAGTTTGCACTTGCAAGTTACAACTTACCAACTTCAGATCACAGATGACACATACATTCGGCAATTTGTCTTCCCTTTGCTATACTCTCGCTTGTCATCTTTCCTATCAGTTTCATAAATCACTTTGTTAAATACACATATAGGTCAGACACGAGTTTCATGTGCATACAACGCAATTTATTTAATAGGGTCTACATTCCAATATTGGTCAACAATTTTTTTTATTTTATTCAAGTCACATCTACTCCAACAATAATTTTACATATACATACATATACAAAGTTACATTCTCTGAAATATTTAGGGCAACATAAAAGGTGCAAGTAATAATAATAAAAAAATAAAAAATAAAGCAATATAATAATAATAATAATAATAATAACAATAATAATAAAGCAAAGGTAATATATAAATGAATCTTAAAATATAGCCTAATGTAAATATAATTAACCTAAAATTTGTCACCTCCAGTCTATTTTGTGTTACTATTACATATAAGGCGATTTATGATTCGTTTCACAACAGTAAGTACCCGAAAACCTGGGTCATATTGTAAAATTTGAACATTATTTTAATTTTATTTGTTCTATTTGTTATTTGTTTTATTTGTTTGTTAATATTATTCAGATATATTAATAGGAAAATATATTAATATTATGGAGGCGCCTTCCTTGGTAAAATATTCCGGAGGTAAAATAGTCCCCCGTTCGGATCTCCGGGTGGGGACTACTAAGGAAGGGGTCACCAGAAAAGTAAAAAATAACATTCTACGAGTCGGAGCGTGGAATGTTAGAAGCTTAAAAAAGGTTGGTAGGATAGAGAATTTAAAAAGGGAAATGGATAGGGTAAACGTGGATATAGTAGGAATTAGTGAGGTTCGGTGGGAAGAGGAAGGCGACTTTTGGTCGGGTGACTTTAGAGTAATTAACTCAGCGTCAAATAATGGGCAGGCAGGAGTAGGTTTCGTGATGAACAAGAAAATAGGGAGGAGAGTGGAGTATTTCAAGACGCATAGCGATAGAGTCATTGTAATAAGGATAAATTCAAAACCTAAACCGACAACGATTGTTAACGTCTATATGCCTACAAGCGCCCATGATGATGATGAGGTAGAATGTGTATACGAAGAGATTGATGAAGCAATTAAACACGTAAAAGGAGATGAAAATTTAATAATAGTTGGAGATTGGAATGCAAACATTGGAAAAGGCAAGGAAGGAAATATAGTGGGTGAATACGGGCTGGGCAAAAGGAATGAAAGAGGGGACCGACTTATAGAGTTTTGCGCGAAGTATAATTTAGTAATTGCCAACACCCAATTTAAAAATCATAATAGAAGAATATACACTTGGAAAAAGCCAGGCGATACTGCAAGGTATCAGATAGATTATATCATGGTTAAGCAAAGATTTAGAAATCAACTCGTGGACTGCAAAACTTACCCTGGAGCAGACATTGATAGCGACCATAATTTGGTGATAATGAAATGTAGATTGGGGTTTAAAAACCTGAAGAAAAGGTGTCAGATGAATCGGTGGAATTTAGAGAAGCTTGAGGAAGAGGAGGTAAAGAAGATTTTTGAGGAGGACATCGCAAGAGGTCTGAGTAAAAAAGATAAGATAGAAAATGTAGAAGAAGAATGGGAGAATATTAAAAAGGAAATTCTTAAATCAGCAGAAGCAAACTTAGGCGGAATAAAGAGAACTGGTAGAAAACCTTGGGTTTCAGACGATATATTGCAGCTGATGGATGAACGTAGAAAATATAAGAATGCTAGTGATGAAGAAAGTAAAAGGAACTATCGGCAATTAAGAAATGCTATAAACAGGAAGTGTAAACTGGCGAAAGAAGAGTGGATTAAAGAAAAGTGTTCAGAAGTGGAAAGAGAAATGAACATTGGTAAAATAGACGGAGCATACAGGAAAGTTAAGGAAAATTTTGGGGTACATAAATTAAAATGTAATAATGTGTTAAACAAAGATGGTACACCTATATATAATACGAAAGGTAAAGTCGATAGATGGGTGGAATATATTGAAGAGTTATACGGAGGAAATGAATTAGAAAATGGTTTTATAGAGGAAGAAGAGGAAGTTGAGGAGGATGAAATGGGAGAAACAATACTGAGATCTGAATTTAAGAGAGCATTAAAAGATTTAAATGGCAGAAAGGCTCCTGGAATAGACGGAATACCTGTAGAATTACTGCGCAGTGCAGGGGAGGAGGCGATTGATAGATTATACAAACTGGTATGTAATATTTATGAAAAAGGGGAATTTCCGTCAGACTTCAAAAAAAGTGTTATAGTAATGATACCAAAGAAATCAGGGGCAGATAAATGTGAAGAATACAGAACAATTAGTTTAACTAGTCATGCATCAAAAATCTTAACTAGAATTCTATACAGAAGAATTGAGAGGAGAGTGGAGGAAGTGTTAGGAGAAGACCAATTTGGTTTCAGGAAAAGTATAGGGACAAGGGAAGCAATCTTATGCCTCAGATTAATAGTAGAAGGAAGATTAAAGAAAAACAAACCAACATACTTGGCGTTTATAGACCTAGAAAAGGCATTCGATAACGTAGACGGGAATAAAATGTTCAGCATTTTAAAAAATTAGGGTTCAAATACAGAGATAGAAGAACAATTGCTAACATGTACAGGAACCAAACAGCAACAGTAGCAATTGAAGAACATAAGAAAGAAGCCATAATAAGAAAGGGAGTCCGACAAGGATGTTCTCTATCTCCGTTACTTTTTAATCTTTACATGGAAGTAGCAGTTAATGATGTTAAAGAACAATTTAGATTCGGAGTAACAGTACAAGGTGAAAAGATAAAGATGCTACGATTTGCTGATGATATAGTAATTCTAGCCGAGAATAAAAAGGATTTAGAAGAAACAATGAACGGCATAGATGAAGTCCTACGCAAGAACTATCGCATGAAAATAAACAAGAACAAAACAAAAGTAATGAAATGTAGGAGAAATAACAAAGATGGACCACTGAATGTGAAAATAGGAGGAGAAAAGATTATGGAGGTAGAAGAATTTTGTTATTTGGGAAGTAGAATTACTAAAGATGGACGAAGCAGGAGCGATATAAAATGCCGAATAGCACAAGCTAAACGAGCCTTCAGTAAGAAATATAAGTTGTTTACATCAAAAATTAATTTAAATGTCAGGAAAAGATTTTTGAAAGTGTATGTTTGGAGTGTCGCTTTATATGGAAGTGAAACTTGGACAATCGGAGTATCTGAGAAGAAAAGGTTAGAAGCTTTTGAAATGTGGTGCTATAGGAGAATGTTAAAAATCAGATGGGTGGATAAAGTGACAAATGAGGAGGTATTGCGGCAAATAGATGAAGAAAGAAGCATTTGGAAAAATATAGTTAAAAGAAGAGACAGACTTATAGGCCACATACTAAGGCATCCTGGAATAGTCGCTTTAATTTTGGAAGGACAGGTAGAAGGGAAAAATTGTGTAGGCAGGCCACGTTTGGAATATGTAAAACAAATTGTTAGGGATGTAGGATGTAGAGGGTATACTGAAATGAAACGACTAGCACTAGATAGGGAATCTTGGAGAGCTGCATCAAACCAGTCAAATGACTGAAGACAAAAAAAAAAAAAAAAAAAAAAAAAAATATTATTCATTCTAATTTAGAAAACAAAACAATACCGATAATCTATCTCTTCACCTCTTCAATGAAGATACTTTCAACAGTTAAACGCTTTATAATGATGTCTAACATGTTATAAATTTTAAGTCCTAAATTACCGAAACCGGTCTTTAAATACAGCCGAGATTTGTATATGTTCTGCATCCATACTTTTTGTGTTATGCATATTATTTATTTTTTGATCTTTACAACTATTGAAAAATACTTTGTATGTGTATAGATTCTTTATGGGTAAAATATTCAGTTCAAAACCTCAAGAGATGGGTTAAAACTGCTTTTGAAATGCATATTTCTATTATTCTTTTTTGTATTCTTTTCACACTTGTTAAGTGAGATTTATAAGTGCCTGTCCAATATTCAATCCCAAATTCAAGTCTACATTTAATAATCGATATATACAAAATAACCGTTTTTGATTGCAATAATGTCGTAACTCTTGTAAAATTTATATGAGTGTTATAATTCTTTCCTTCATTTCAGTAACTGTGTTTTCCAACTTAATTCAGAATCTATAATTAGGCCTAAATATTTTAGTGGAATTAGTTTTCTTTACTATTATTATCGATAAATTTCAGTGTAATTTGTATATATATTTTTAGTACTTATCTTGATCTCTTCTTCAAGTCTTACACACACACACACACACACACACACACACACACACACACACACACACACACACACACACACACACACACACACACACACTCACTCTGTCTCTCTCTCTCTCTCTCTCTCTCTCTCTCTCCTAATCCTTAATCTTTAATGATTTTTCCTTTTACCGGTTTTCCTTTTTTTATCTCTTTGACTTTCTACCCTTCAAACGTCTTTTCGTTTACAGTCTTATACACTTTTTTTCTTCTTCTTCTTCTTCACCTCTGTTCCATTAACTTTTCCTTTATCTTCTTATTTATCTTCGTGTTATAAAATAAAACATAAAAATATTAAAATAAAGTAGTAAAAACTTCAGATTGCATCAATATGTTGTCTCTCCTATGAGTAAAATTATCTAAATGATGGTTGATTATATAAATTGATTTAAATTAAACGAAGATAGCTTTATTATTTTTTATTATTCCTAATGTGTACGTTGCAATCTTTTCAACTAGCGAACAGTAGGCAACCCCTCCCCTTACCTGTTGAAATGAAGATAATAAGTATGAAATGTAAATTAAGTACATTCTTGTACAGACTCAGGCCGACCATTCCTGAGACGTCTGGTTAATTAAACCCCAACAACCACCAAAGTACATCAATATCCACTGTATAGTATTCACATCTCTATAAAAGCAATCAAATTTTACTAGGGTTTATACCTCAGAAACTTCGACTTCAAAAAATCAGTTAACAAGTGATTTTCGAAGACGAATTTTCCATTAGATCAGCCCGTGGGCGGCTTTATTATTATTTATTTATTATTATTTTTCAATAATTTTGTTAAATTTGCATTCAAATGTGGCTAAAAATTTGATAGGTTGGTTATAAATTAGTAAATTAGTTTAGTATTTTGTAATAATATTAAAATGCATCAGTAAGACTTACCAAGAAAATTCACCAGCCATTGAGAACTGATTAGCTGTAAAGGGTCGATCTAAAAATATTAAAATATGATAAATTTTTTACTTAATCGTTTTATAAACTCTTTTTTCTGTAATTTTATCAAGATTCTCCGTTTGGTAATCGAGTGAATCTCTGCCTTAAACTCAAAACAAGAATGAAAAACCAATAAAGGGAAATTATTTACGGTAATGGGTAAGCTTTTTACGAAAGGTCGTGACTTTTTTTTCATTAAAAATGATACACTAACTTGATAACCGGTAAAGAATACCGCTTTATTATGCACTATTCTTTGTATAAAACCTATTTTCATTTTTAAATATTCATTAATTACCACGTTTGTATGTTTTTACTTATTTCTCATCGCACAAAATGAAACTGCCATTTTTATTTCTTCTTCGACAGGAAGCAAACGTACGTTTCGTCTATATTTCGTCAGATGACGTAGGCCAAAATCGTATGTTTTACTCCTCTCAAATTTTTTTATTTAACCTACGGGAACACCGTTAGGTATTGCTTCAGAGGATGAGATGAATGATTAGTAGCGTGTGAAAAATGCCATGCCTGACCGGGATTCGAACCTGCGACCTCTCAAAAATTGAAATCGTTGAGCCTCACGGTTACACCGTCTGCCAAGTTGTGGATGGGAAATTTGTTTTACATAATCCGCGAAAAAATCGTTAAATAAAATAATCATAATAATAGAATTAAACAAATAGATTAGAGAACTTATACAATTAAATTCAAAAAATAAATAAAAAATAATATCAAAAAATAATTTCTTAAGACATAAATAAAAAAAATATATATAATAAATTTAAAAAAAATTAAATAAATAAAACAAATATATTTATTTTATATGTAGTGTGTGTGCGTGTGTTTGTATACATGCGCACGCGCGAGCATGTGTCCCGCAAACCATTTTATTGCGGCTGCAATAGCGAAACATATTGTGAAAAATATTCTACGAGTATGTTTATGACCAGGCCCGAATTTTTGGATTAAAAATCCCACACCTCGAAATCCGTCAGTCCTTGAGCTTTAAAAAAGATTTTTGACCCCTTCATATGTAACCCACTTAATAACCTACTTCATACGTGATCCACTTAGTTCACAGTTTTTGTATAAAATTTTATAACAAAGTAAAATTTCCAATCAAAGACCGGTGATAACACGTGTTTTAGCGTATTTTCGAATTTCAAATCGTGCTAATTTTGTATTTACGAATTGAAAGTAATCGCAATTGTGCAGTTAAACGAAAATTAAATAATTATTGTTTTCGGCTTTGAAGATATCGATTTTGTTGTTGTTTTCGTTAGATAACAGTCATTTCTGGGAAAAAATATACAACTGCAGTGTAAATGTCATTTTCATGCGTTGTATTAATTTTTTTATTAAAACTGATCTAAAAATATTGGTTTTTTATTTTTTATATCTTCAAATACATCATGTCGAAAGTGAATATCATAAAATTCTTCGAAAAACATTGCTTTTATTTATTTTATGTCTTCATATACAGCAGTTTTCCGTTAAAGCTGCCTAATCGTATACTTAGGATGGAAATTTATTTTCTAACCGATTGGATGGTATATGTCAGATGAAAATGAACGGAACCATATCAATTTCCTATTAAAGCTATGGAATCGTATAGCTACAAAAAATTAATTGCTACACGCTAGTTTTTTCTATAGCAATTAATAATCATTGCTTATTTTTAAAATATGCATATTAATGTTGCATGCACGTACCATCTAGTAAATGATTACTATTTCAATTTAAATAAAGTAATATCTGTTTATTTTCGCAATAATAGCATAACTGCGTAATTGGAAGTGCCTGTACTCTGAGTAGAAGTTATTACAACTCATCTCAACCACATAACTACACTTATCATTGTTTGTAAATATCTGTATTTGAATTTTTGAAAGTGCATGGATAGACATATATGAAAAAACTATTTATATTTATTATTTATCAACGTGGATATTTTTTAAATCTTTCTCATTTTCTAAAACTAATTTAAACTCCTTTGTTTCACTTAAACAAGATATAACGAAAATAACTATCACGAGTAACATAAAACAATTTCATTGGAAAGTGTTAGTGAATTTCTTTATCGCCCCCAAAAAATTATAATTTTAGTTGAAAAAGGCTCAGAAAACAATTGTTTGTCCTGAATAACAACAAAAACAGAATGTTATAAAAATACGGCAAATAACACAAACCCCCAAAAATGTACAGTGTGAAGGTATTCATCAAAAAATAATATTTTTGTTACTGAAATAATAATAATAATAATATTTGCTACTTCTAAACTTCTGTAAAAAAGGATCCTTTGCTTTGTAACCAGAGAAAAAATATTTAATTAAGTCTGTAAAAAATTAAAAATAATCACAAAAACTCACTCACCATGGAACTGTTTCAGTTACAAAATAATAAATAGCACAATAATGTTACTCTAAATGGGTGTTGCTCTTAAGGATTGAGTAGCTTGCCTTTTTTCGTGTTGTTTTCAAAACCAATTCTTTGTTATGTGTTTCTGTCTTGGAACATTAAACATGTTCTCTGAATCAGTGGTAATTATGTTTTTGATATATATATATATATATATATATATATATATATATATATAGGACTCAAAAATCTTCCGCTCTCTTGAATCAAACTGATATGCTTACTAATGTAATTTTTTTTTAGCTTCAGACATTGTTATTTACACCCGGATGAACGTCTTTCTTTAGGCGACAGTGAATGTGAAAAAAAATCAAACTAATTTTTATTATTATAAATTTGTTGTTTGACCTTTTTCACATCGTACTTTATTAGAAAAATTTTTAATTGTGGTTTTAAGTGATCTCCTACTATACATTTTCAAAAAACAATTTTATATTTCAGTATTTTAGTAAATTTTAGATCATTTAAGTTAAAAAATCGTTTCCTTTCGTATAAAGAAGATTGTATAAGGAAGAAATCCAATGAATTGTTTAAAAAATTATTGGCAACCATGATATTATATAGACTTAAAAATTACAGACGAACATAATAGCTTCCATTAATGTTTTTTACCCATTGAAGAAAAACAATATTGTCTGCTAACGTATAAGGCAACAAGAAAAGACAGTGTTAGATGAACATAGAAAAAAACAACTTCGTGGCGAGTGATTTTTGTCAGTTTTTTAAATTTTTTGCACGGCTTTATTTATTATATATTTTTTCTCCTTGTTTGAAGCAAAGAATTTTGTTTTAGAGAAATTTGAGAGTAGCAAATAGTGTTATTAGTTTCTTTTTATACCAAACTTTTTTCGGAATCAGCGCAAACAATTGTTTTTTGAGAAATACCTTCATACTGAGTTATTGACAAACCCCCAAAAGTGTTTTTCGGGGGTTTGCATTATTCACCAATTTTACTTCTTTTTACAAAGTAAATGAAGCATTGTGATCGCGAAAAATTTCGGTTTTCAGATTTCAACGGAAATATCCATTTTGACTAGTTTTGGCGTGACATCTGTACGTGTATACGTATGTATCTCGTATAACTCAAAAACGATTAGCCGTAATATGTTGAAATTTTGTATTTAGCACTTTTTTAACATCTAGTTTTGCATCTTCCCTTTTGATTGCAAGCGACTGAACCAAAAGTATACAAAAAAAACTCAAAATCCAAATTCTTTTGGATTTTGGACTTTTTCTTAACTGCAGTAATAAGCTCTCATTGAGAGCTTTTCAAGATATATCATAAGTGGTATTTATTTTCATTAGTTCCAGAGTTATAAACAAATAAAATTTTAATTAATGAAATATTTGGATCTTACAAGGGAGGCACATCGGTTCGAATCAGACTTCCATCTCATTATTAAAAAAATTTTTTTTTAATTTAAATATATTGATTTATTAATAATTATTAACCCGTAATTGTAAAAAATGTTTTAAAATAAATAATTATTCAATAACAATAATAAAAAAATTTAAAAAAATCTGAAAAAAAATCATAAGTTATTAGTGAAATAACATTTTATGTACTTTTAAAAATGTGTATATATAATTTAATAGGAGTACAAGGATCTCATATGGTGTCCACATCAGATTTTTTTTATATCATTTGATTTTTCTTGATATTCAGGACAAACAATTGTTTTTAAATTGTGTTTAGTGGATTCACTAAAACACTAGTCCAGATTATTTATAAATTAACGGAATTTTAGAAATTGTTCTTATGTATTTACGTTTTTTAATCAAATGTACTTTATTAGTACTGTACATCTAAATAATAAATAATACAAATAAATATGTGTGGTCGTGAAATTAACGTGATTTCCGGCTTATTTACTATAAATATTGATTACAAATAGATAAAATAAATTATTATTAATAGATAAAAATTGACCTACAATAGATATTGACTAAAAATAGAGAATTGAAGGCATTTACTTGTAAAATGATTTAATTCTATAAAACCCTGAAAGGAAAAACCAAAATCGCAGTAAATTCTCAGAAAAATGTAAGCAATGATCTAGAATGATGAAAAAACAAATCTAAGGAGTTGTAAAGGATCTCACTAAAATAAAATGGTATTAAAAAAATAAAAAGAGGAAATTTTTTAATTAATTAAATAATAGTATTTTTATCTTATAAATAAATTTAAAATAATTCAAGAGAATATTTAAAGGATTCTAACCAAAAATTCTAAAAAGTATTCTTTAGTACAAATAACATAAAAATTTAAACATTTAAAAATTTTATCAAATTCGGTAATTATTACAAGAATAATTCTCAGTTCTAATTGGAATTTTAATCAAAATTCTATATAACTGTATACAGCTCTAGAACAGGTTGCCGAGATGTCTATTTTGCGGAGTATCAAGGATGTGTCCTGTCGGGATAGAATTAAAACGAAGAGCTTGGGGAAAATTTAAATTATTTTCTACACACAACAAGAGTTTTACTTGCAGAGATAGGCAGACAGTCTATTAAGAATGCAGGACGATAGAATACTCAAAATCTAGGTAGGAAGAAGATGAAGAGGACTTTGAAGGATACATTGGAATGACGGAACAGGGCTATTATCTAAACCGAAGAGAAAATTATGATGAATTCCACAGAACGCATGTAATAAAAATATTTACCAGGCAAGTGCGTGAACTATTCCATCACACTTTTATTATTTGGCTAATTCCTAATACTGTATACCAGTTGCTTAAGAAAGAGTGTAAACAAATATTTTTAGGTTAGAGTTGTTTTATTTATTTTAATATTATTTTAAGTAACTTTGAAGACGCACTATAATTTTACGTTTCGATTATTTAATTGATTTTTTATAAAATAAATTTAGATTCATTTTTATTTTGTTATAATTTATGACCTTGTTTAATGTTAACTCTTTAAATTTGTAAGAAAGATAAACTAGACAATATTTTCGTTAAATAATTGGTTACAAGAATAATAAAAAATAAACTACGGGTTTAATGATCTCTTAACATAATAAAGAAGAAATCCACATGATTTCCTATTTGAAGTGCGTGTCTCATATGTAACTGGAATACAACCTTTAGCAACTGTTAGATAAATTTCCTGACATATGTAATTCAAATATATCGCAATTCTGAATATTTTTTAATGAATTAGAATACAATAAAACATTCAGGACCGTTTACAATTTTTTTTATTCAAAAATTAATTTTGAGGAAAATGTATTAAAATGTAAATAAATAAAAGAAATAATAATAATAAATATTTGTAAAGAAATAAACAATTCAACAAATAAATAATACGGAGTGTTCATAAAGTGAATACTCTGTATTATTAATCGCAACCTTATGGGAAAATGAGTAAGTTACAATATAGTTGAAAGTGGTCTACATTATGCGATTCACATAAATGAATACGACATTACATGTTGTAAACTTTATTGAGGAATTGAAGTGATAGATCATTCAATGTTGCTCTACAATTCAGAAATTGTGTAAGGAAGAGTTTTGTAGCAGCATCCCCGCTAGAAAAAGTCAGGAGGGGATAAATTAGGAGACCGAAGGGGCCACATTTATTTTTCCATGAAAACACTAATCGAAGAAAATCATAATGTTGTTAGTTGTACAAGCCGTAGCATTTTCCTGCTGAAACCACCTGTATTCTGATCTGTTTACAAGAATAGTGTTTAAAAATTGTTGCTCCATTTTCATGTAGCACTCACTGTCCTCTGTTCCATGAAAGAATGTCATGAAGTTTCGCCTACATAACATTGCATACTAAACACCCACTTTTTGTCCGTGTAGTTGATGTGGATTTTGTGTACACCAAACGCGTGAATTCTGTCCATTCACATATACATCAAAGTGGATCCATGCCTCGTCAAACCAAAACCAGCCATCGAGCTCTTTCCCATCTGGCGTTATAGATGACATGAACTACTGACAGAAAGCTACACGTTTTCCACTTTTTGCAAGTAACAACTCGAGAACAACATAAATTCTGTACGGATCCATCTTTAATAACTTGCACAATGCCGCGTGGCCAATACCAACGGAGAGGTCAGGCTGCCCAGATAGGCGTCGCACAGACTTTTTGGGACTAACATAATATGCAACTTGCACGTCGATCAAATTTTCTAGTGTCAGCACTTTCTTTCAATTACTTTTACTTAAAAGTTTTTTAAACCATCGAAATGTTAAGGCGGCTGAAATTCATAGGCAGTTGATTGCTATGAATACTAGTTGATTGCTAGTTGTATACGGTGATAATTTAATGAATGAAATAAACGTCCGAAAATGGTGTGAAAGATTTAGAAATTACAAAATTAATGTGCTTGTTGAAGATCGTTCGGGGAGGCCCTCGAAAATCACCTAGGATTTGTTGAAACGCGTCGATGATGAAATCAGAAAAGGTCGTCGCTCAACGACTTTTAACCTGGCCCTTCTTTTCCTGATCTTTCAAGATCTGTTATTGGTCGCATTATTCATGACCATTTTGGCTTCAGAAAGGTTTGTGCACGTTGGGTATCGTACGTCTTAACAGAACGTCACAAATGGAATTTGCTTTGGAATTTTTGATGCGCTACACAAATAGGTGATGAGTATATTAATTCATTTGTTACCAGCGATGAAACATGGATTTTGTATTACACGCTAGAGAGAAAAGGGCAGTCAAGTGAATGGCGTCATCCTAATCACCAACAAAGGTTAAGCCACAGCCATTTGGATGCAGACTGATGGCCACAGTCTTTTGAGATCGGCATGGCATACTGCTGATTGATTTCACGCGAAGTGGATAAATGTAGAAATCTACTGCAAAACTACGTTTGTTACGGCCCGCCATTCAAAATCGTAGCCGTGGGCGGCTTACCGACGGCATCGTCCTGCTGTACGATAATGCATGTCCACATGTTGCGTGTCCTATACGTGATTTACTGAGAACATTGGGATGGGAAATTTACGATCACCCACCATTTAGTCCGGACTTAGCTTCTGATTACCATTTTTTTGGGAGATTGAAAAAATTTTAGAGTGGTAAACGATTCGCGGTTAAAGATAAACTTAAAATTGCTGTTATTCAGTGGCTAAATGGACTGGCGGCTGAAGAATACGACGAGGGTATATTGAAGCTGATGTGTCGCTACGATAAATGTCAATCCATGTGGCGATTAAATAAAGAATATGTATAAGGTATGAAGTTTAACAAAAAAAGCAAATATATTTGTTAAGTTTTCAGAATTAACTTTTTACAATGAAACGGTCTTAACTTTAGAGATAACCTCTCGTATTTATTAAGTAATTATGCAGTTAAAACAAGTTTTATTTGAATTAAAAATGAACACTAATCGATTATTATTATTATTATTATCGCTACTACTATTATTACCTTTTAATGGTAATTATTATACAATTAATTTTATTTGCAACATTAAAAACTTCATGTGGGAAATCGAAAACTATTTTTAAAAGAAATATATTTCCAATATTTTAGATTGTTCTTTTTAAGTGGATAAAATAAAAACTTTTCTGGATAAACAATCTTTTTTTTTACTTTTTATATTTACCTATTTCACTTCATTAAACTAATTACATTAATTAACCATTAAATATTAAAATTATTTGAATGATTAAAAAAATAATTAAATATATACGGTAAATTGTGAAATATTTCAATTTTATTTTCAAGCATTAAATTATTTAAGTATACTAATTAGAAAAATAATATTTTGCTGCAATTTTTTTTGTTATAAAATTATTAAATCAATCTGTAGCATAAAACTTTTTAAGTATTTATTGAAAGTTGATAGAATAAAAATTTTTCATTAATTTTTTTTTTTAATTTTATATATATATATACTAGCCGATTGGGGCTTACTTGACTCGCCCGATGTCCAGCCCGGGAGCTCCGCTGCCTGAGAATAATACTGACGAATAAAAATTAGTAGTCAGGCTTTATAAAAACTAGATTTCAAAAGACAAAATAGTTTTTTTTTTGTGTGTTTAACCTTCAGAACCACCTTAGGTATTGATTCAGAGGATGTGAGATGAATGATAAGAAGCGTGTAAAAATGCCATGCCTGACCGAGATTCGAACCCGGGAACTCCGGATGAAAGGCCGAGACGCTACAACTCGCCCCACGGAGGTTGGCAGAATAGTGGTAATTATTGTAACGAAAGTACACTGACGAGGAAAACTTAAATTATTTTCATCATAAATTAATTTAATTTTTAGCTATCAATCTCTTTTTCTTTAATTAATATCTTTAATTGACAGTGTCACCCGCAAGGAGACTACGGCTTCGATCTAAGACTTACAACCCTCCCTGAGATAACACGAAAGTATCCTACAAAATTTAAATTAATCAATCAGTTGGTTTTCGTGTGATTGGAAAACAGTCAGCCATACAAACAAATTGTCGGCTTTGCGTGTGTGCGTGCGCACGTGTGTGTATGTATATATATTGTAAAAATCATATTATATATATAAATGTAAATGTTCGTTTGTTCAAAATCTTAAATCTTCGAAAGTTCTTTACCGATTGCTTTGAAATTGTTACACAACGTTGCATTCGAATACGCGCATGTTTTTATACACCTGCCACTTATATACCTAAGATGTCATACCTGTGACAGGTAAAAACATGATTTTGTTGAAAAACAGCGCTATCTGTTGGACGTAAAAGCAACAAACGCTATACTAAATATTTTATGATTCCATTTCAATGTTTCTGATATGTGTGTCCGCTATCGACTAAAAACTACTGGACCGATTTACGTGCGGGAAAAAGGGAGAAAGGGAAAAAAATAAAAAATAAAAGGAAGAAGTTAAAAAGGGGAAAAGGAAAAAAGGAAAAACCGGAGAAGGAAATCGTAAGGAGAAAAACAAAAAAGGGAAAGGAGGGAAAGATAAAGGGGAAAATGGAAATTAGGGAAGAGAAATGGGGAAGAAAGGTAAACGGGGAAAAGGAATTTTGTAATAATTAAAATGGAAAAATGTAAATTGGAAAAGGAAAATAGTGAAAGGGGGAAAAGGAAATAGGGAGAGGGGGAAAAATAAAGTGAGGAAAGGGAAGGGTTAAATTTTGTGAAGTTCAGTAATGTTCATTTTGTTAATGTTTTATCAAACTTTAAATTGTGTTCATTTAATATATATACTCAAATCTAGCAATAGCGAAGCACTGCCGGGTCTGCTAGTAGTTATATATATATATATATATATATATATATAAAACTCATTAAGAGTAGTATTTTTGTTTAACATATTTATTGTATTTAGTGTAAAACAGTTTTGTTTGCGGTTACTTATAAAAATACTATGCACAAATATGTATATTAATTTGTGAGGTTTTCTGCTTAATTCTCAATATTCAAACATATTAGTGCGGCATACAAATCAAAACGGAGGGAGATGGGTAAAGTGAAACTCAATATTACAGATTAAATGTCAGTCCAAAGCTCATTTTACGAGTAACTATGAATAATATATCCTTTTACCTTTTACTAGTCGCAATCATGGAATTAATGATGACCCAGATTTAGCTTTCTGTTGATAGGAAGATTTAAATTTTGTTTTTTTTTTTTAGATGACTGCATGTGTGTGTTTATATTCAAATTATATTTTTTTTTGTTTTATTAATATTTATGAGACAACAGTTTTAAAATATTAAAGAGAAATCACAATACTGTTGGCTTTTTATTTTTTTTAAGTCGGTAAGGTTCTCTTTGATGGTTCAATTTTACGAATTTAATATATTTATTTCAAAGGAGGTGTTTTGTGAATATGTTGTGACTTTTTTGCCTAAAATAAAAATTAAATTATATTCTTAATTTTAACCGTTTCGATTATGTTCAAACTTTTTTCTTGTCCTGCTTTTAATATTTCTCTTATGCATTTAGTGCTTTAAAGAAAGTCTTTTATCTTAAAATTTAATAAAATAGGGTAAAGATAATAGGAAAAAAATTTATATTTTTTACAAAAAAAAAAAGATTTTAAATGAAAATGTTAAAATAACTTTCTTTTTATAATTTTGGAACAAGAACAAAAACTACTTATTATCACGTGTGATCTAATTTATCATTTAATCTGAAATCTGTCCTTTGAGAATAAGGTTTATAGCTTTATAAGATTTATAGCTTATTGACAATAAGCTTTTTAGTAATGTAAAATGACCAGGATTCAAATCCGGTACATTTTGTACTGAAAACTGGCAGTGATATCGCTGTACCATGAGAGGTATTTGATAAGAGATTAATTAATGTAACGACTTTTTCAAACTGTTTTTAAGAAATTTTAATGAAAAAAATTGTTACATAAAAATAAGTAGTATTTAGATTTTCAACATTATTTAATTTTTTTTATTTCTTTTCCCGGCTTTTATACAAAGTAACAGTTAGTATAATAGGGGAAGAGTATTTCTATCAGAAAACAGTTAATCACTCATTTTTTAAAATATCGATTATTTTGAAACCCTGACTTTAAAATTACTGAAATATTTGAAATAAAACTGTAATTGTACATTTAAATATATGTATATTTACCCGTCGCAGCTTCACCCGCGAAAATTTAAATTAGAAACGGCGTAGATTGATAAACATAAGAAAGGACGAAGAAAAATACTATGTAAGAAATATTTATGATATTATGACTGAATAAATCATTATTTTAGCAGATACCGATGACTTTTTAAAATTTCCGCTCAAACGTATTTCACCTCCTTTCACCCCAACAAACTCAAGATATCGAAAAACGCAGAAATTTGTATTTAAATATTTATATAAAAAACATGTTTTAAAAAATCAAGCTGATTACTTAATTTGTTATGAAAAAATGTGGAATTCAGTTTAACTCCATTTCACCTCCTTAGAAGACGAATTCGCAAAACCCAGAAATTAATATTGATATTCATCTCAGGAATATTTATGAAGCAAAACCGACTGAATAAATTATTAAATTTTGGAAGTTATAGACAACTTTTAAAATTTTGGTCGGATCACATCTCACGCTCTTTTACCTTTCAGATGTGAGATATTGAAAAATACATATTTATTTTTAGATGTTTGTATTAGAAATATTTTGAAATAAAGTTCTTGTCGATATCTCTTTTATAAGCTGAGAAAATCGATAAAACGCTAAGTATCATTTCACTCACTTAGAAATCGAAATTTCACTAAATCCTTTTTTGCGCACCTCTACTATATAAAACGAACATAACCTTAAAATTTTAAGTGCCTAACTATAATAGTTTAAGTTTGGCGTTGATGAGTGAATGAATCAGTAAATCAGAACATCTTCGCTTATAAAGTATACTAACATTCCTCACCGTGGCTTCACCCGCAATATTTATTTATTAGCAAACTTATTTATTTATAAATAAAAATTATTTAATCAGAAATATTGTTATTAAATTTTCATCAAACTCTCATTAAACGGCAAATACAAATTTCTTTCTACCTGAATTTTAAATATTCACATGAAAATTAAACACTAAAAATTTACATTTACAACATCATGTGATATCTAAATTTGTAACGGAGAGATTTAAAAAAATAGTAAATTTCATTAATACTCCATTTTAGCCCTTTAAATTTCGAAATTTCAAAAAATCCTTTTTTAGAGGGTATTTATGTCGTGTGAAGAACGACCTTCACCTTTTTAATATGTATTTATTCATCCCCGTCACGGCTTAGCCCGCGTTGTGTGGTTATTTGCGTTTCCCGTCACAATTAGGGGAAATTTAGCCGGTTATGGGTCGCTCTGCTCGCCCTGGGGTAGAGTCCTCTGGCCCTACCCTAGAGCCAGAGAACTTTACCCCTTGAAACCCGCTGTGTTCATTAAACTCAAGCTTGTGAGAGTAATAATGACAATTAAAAATTTAAACCTGTTCAATCTATAAAAAGTATCAGTGTATTATATTTCCTTCAGAGCAGCAGTTTGGTCAGTACAGGACCTGAAACCTTTAGTGATCTAAGAATGTAGTTACAAAACAGTCGGCCTCCGTCTTAAAACTAGTAGTTATAACTGGTTACCTGTACTTCGTAACTGGGTAAAAATTTATTTTGCTAGGTTCTTAGCGTTTCCTAACAAACACCACTGGGAGGTACATCCTTTCTCTTTTTTTTAGTTCCATTTTATGTTTTTTAGTCAAGTAACCGAAAACAGGTGCAGCCAGTCGCCTCACACGAACAATAACACTGGCAGTGGCTATGTTGGTTGAACCACCTTGCCGTAAACCGTCGCATCCATTAAAAAAATCGAAATTCAATAAAACCCGTAAACGGATTGTATATTTTTATCTAAAGAGTATTTGAACGCTCCATTCTAGTGAATATCTCGTTTAGCACAGTCGGGAATGGAAAAATTTACAATCATTTTTCAAATTTTTTATCTTTCTTCTCACCTTTCTAGGCTCAATTTTGAAAAATCTAGAATTTGACTTTTAGATATTAGAATGAAAATTACAAGAACAAAAAATTAAGTTGATATCTTGTTACCGAGAAATTAAAAAAAAAAAAAATAGCGGGTTTTCAGGAAAATTCAAAATTCATTTTAACCTTTTAAATTCGGATATTCACACACCATAAAACAAGTTGATATCTTCATTTTTTACCGTGAAAAAAATAAATAAATATAATTAATTTTTTCTCTATTTTAACCCTTTAAATTCGGAATTTCAAAAAATTCTTTGAATACAAATTTTTATCAATTTATCTTCAGTAGTTTTTGCTGGGCGTTGATAGATCAGTTATTCAGGACAAGTTTTTTATAGGAACAAGTTGATTTATACGCGAGTGCGCGTTGTTTGTGTTGTGTGTGTGTGTGTGTGTGTGTGTGTGTGTGTGAGAGAGAGAGAGAGCGAGTGTGTGTATGTGTGCATTTCACGCGTGCGATTTTTTTTGATTTTTATCTCGAAACTGAAATGTAAAATGTGTGAAATATACAAGCAAGTGTTTTTGTAAGGGAAAACCTCATCATCAAGGAAATTTTCATTTATTAATAATAGTAACAATGTTGTACATTGACAAGGTGAATAAAAGTAATATAAAACTTTAATGGTGTGTCTGTTTTAGTAAAAAGAAGAGTTAATAAGAACTAACTAAAAAAGACCAGGTAAAAATTTTAATAGTAGAAATTAGGTACGGGTGGATCCCAGAGAGAATGGTAATATCTCTATAGTTTTTTAGGCTATAGGAGAAATAACCAAGCGATTTATTCGTTGGATAAGATAGTTATACGTGAAAAAAAAGCAATGTAAGCTCAAAATAAAATCGGTGTTTATAAAAACATTCATAATGTAGCTGATGTTGAAAACCTCATGTCATTAGAAAAATAAAATTGCTTGATTATTGCAACCCTTAATTCTTTAGACATCAGTAAAACATAAGATATTGTAAAATAATTCCAGAAATTCTTTACTTATCGGTCACAAATTTTGGCGTGACAGATTTTAAATGATATATTTTAGAGGAGATTTGATGAAGAGATAATTTAGTTGAAGAAATTATTATAAAATACAAAGGATTGCACTTGGGAAAGTTTTAATATTTCAATATTTAATTCATAAAAAATTATAATATAAGAATTTTAAGTATTATATTTTTAATAAAAAACAAAAAAAAACATTTTATAAGCTTTTGAACTTTTTTAGAAAAAAATTAAACAAAACACTCCAACGATATAAAATTGAAATTTAGTTAATGTTAAACACTTTTCTGTATTATTCTATTATATTTATTTTTTTAAATTAATTTTATTTAAATTTAATAAATAAAGGATTATTCGAGCGGAAACAGTTGAACCTTTATTAAAGACTTAGGGATAATACAACCTCTATTCATTTAATATATGAGATCTTTTTTAAAACTTTTTCTCTTTTAATCCATAAAAGTGAATCTTTTTTTTGGTAATTTATATGATTTTTATCATTTGTTCTAAATCGTATAATATTTTCATCTATTATATTAGTACAGGTAAAATTAAAATATGTTTTTTATAATTTTTTTTATTTGAATAACCAAAATTATTGTCACGGCTTTTTAAACTCTGACTGAAGTTTAATATATTATAGGATATTATATATTAACACCATTTTAAATTAGTACAAATTAAAACAAATTTTATTTTCTATATGTAAAATAAGAGATGCAAAACATTAAATTTTATTTTTATCCAAATATAAGTAAAAATAAAAGCTATCAGTTTAAAAAAAAAAAATTAAAATCTCAATATAGGGAAAAAATGTTGTTCTTGACAAGTGATCGATTCATAAAACCTTTTGCAACCAATGACCATTTCACAAAAAAATATTTCAACTGCGTCCGCATGCATGAAGATATTCAGAAATGAACGAAAGTTAATAATCAAGGATTTATTTAAAAAATATATATTTCCTGAACCTAATTGTACAAGAGTATCAAATATAGAAATGTTAAATTAAAGGATAATAAATACTGAATTAAATATTAATACTTTTCCTTTATCCTTTATAACTAGCGATGAATTATTTAATATAAAATTTATGTTTTATGAGCGAAAAATTAATTTTTTTTTGAAAAGATTATTTTACTTTAAAGTTGTTTGAAAATGAAATAAAAATAAGTTGTTTTTTGTTTTATTAATTCTGATTTATTATGTTATTCTTCAAAGTTGATCAAATATTTATATTTTAAATATTTTAACTTTAAACATGGTAAAATACGCTTTTCTCAGGGATCTCCAAGGAGGTGGCATTAATTTTAGAACAACTGGTGTAAACTGTATTGTTGGTGAAACTTTGCCATCAAGATCTGTGTCGGTGATTATATACAAATATTAGTTGGTATCTTTTTGTTTCATTAATAAATTGAGAGGATTTATACGGTTTATGTTTTTTTTTTTTTTTTTTTTGTAATTACTTTATTACCTACCCAATATTAAATCTAAATCTGCATATAATAATATATTCTTATATTTCTAAAATATTATTGATCGTTCTCTTTGCTGTTTTACTTTTAATTTACTTAACAAATTAATTAAGAGCGTTTTTAAAGTATTAATTTATAAGAACCTGGCCAGGGGGAGCAAAAGACAGATTCTGTACAAAAGACAGAATAGTAGTAACTATGGTAAATAGAATACACATACCTTTGACAAGGAAACATTCACAACTTATTTCTGTTGCCATGGTGACAGAAATCAATTTAATTTTTAATTATTAATTTCTTTTTCTTTTTAATGAATATCTTTAATTAACAAATTCAACCCCAAGGGGACTAGGGCCTCGATATACACCTTAAATTTCCCTAGGAAAACACAAATATATCCTGAAAATTTGAAAGGGATATGTCGATTGGTTCTCGCGTGATGAGAGAACAAACAAATAGACAAAATTTAGGCTTTACATATGAGTTGAGTGGTAACGGTAAAAGTTATATCAACTTATCAGTGGTAGCAGTTAAATGTAAAACTTTCTAAAAATGTAGTGTATAAAAATAATAATATATGTATATAAAATAATAATATATGTATAAAAAAGTATGTATAAAGATGTAATGAAAATTTATCAAACATTGTAACCAGCTTTTTTTTATTAATTTATTACTGTGTAGGAAAAATAATAAATACATATTTTCCACAAAGAAAAATTTCATTAATTATAATTTTATATTGATATTTTTTAGTAAAAAAGAAACCAGAAGGTCCTTCAATATGTTTACTTAGAAATTCTATTTTTGGATAAAAAAATAATTAAGTGTAATTTTGTTGTTCACAGTAATGTTTAAGGTTATGCATAGATTGTAGCCTTAATACTGATTTAAAAAAGTCCTTTAATACACACTCCTACTCCTGTTTCAACCCTTTTTTTAATAGTGAAAAGAGAACTTTCCTTCCTTTTATACTCGATCGGGAATTTATTATACGGTCGTCGTAGTATGACAGTGATGGATGAATCGTCAGCTGTTCCCTTCGCAGTCTTCCGTTCTTTTCCCGGTAAATCCTTCTCAGTTACTTCTTCTTTACCTTCCTTTCAGTAGTCGATCTCTTTTCTCCCCCCTGTTTACCTCTCTCACACTTTCTTTTCTTATATATATCCTCTTCCTTACTCTTTTCTCAATATGATCTAGACGTGAGACGACCGTGGGGGTTAGAGGAGGGACTCTAATCTACGGGTCTTTCTCTTTAATCGTAAGACGCACGCAACATCGTAACATTGTAGTTTATTTTCTTGTAGTAAAGTAAATTTATGGTGTGGTTAAATCAGTTTACGTAAATAAATTGCGGACAATGTGTGTGTTGTTTCGTAGAATGCTGTAAAATATCAGTATATAAGAAAGTGTACTTATCCCTACCAATTATTTTGTTGTCAAGCATTTCTTATCTTTTTCTTTAATTACATTTAACGTAATGGATTAGTTTACATTACTTTTTTTTTTAACTAAACATTAGCGTATGAAAAAATAATAAAATAGTTATAAAATATAATTCAATTGCGATGTAGTTAAAATTATAATCAGAAATAATTAGTGCTAAATAACCATTTATCTCAATCTTCAGTGGTTGTATGATTCTACAACGATAACTTTAAAACTTAACTGCTTGCGATAATTTAATAATGGTAAAATGTCTTCTATGATTTAATTTTACATTTCTGTCACTTTATTATTAATAAATAAAATTTCATTTCATTAGAAATATAAAGTTTTATTAAACCATTGAAAAGTCCACTTGTATATAAAATTCCACACACACACACACACACACACACACAGAGAGAGAGAGAGAGAGAGAGACACTATATATATATATATATATATATATATATATATATATATATATATAAAAATGTAAATGTTCATTTGTTCAAAATCTTAAATCTCCGAAAGTTCTTCACCGATTGCTTTGAAATTTTGAAACAACGTTGCATTCGAATACGCGCGTGTTTTTATATATCTACTCTATTAATGTACCTACGATGTCAGACTCTTAACAGGTAAAACCATGCTTTTTAAAAAAAAAACAGCGCTATCTGTTGAACGTAAAAGCAACACACGCTATACTAAAAATTTTATGATTCCAAATCAAAATTTTCTATATGCGTCTCCGCTACAGACTAAAAAACTACTGGACCGATTTACGCGCGGGGAAAAAGGGAGAAAGGGAAAAATCGAAAAAGGTAAAAGGGAAGAAGAGGAAATGGAAAGGGAAAAGAGAAAAAAGAAAATGGGAAAGGGGGAAATATGAATGGGAAAAGGGAAATATGAGAAAGCTATCTGGGGGAAGGAAATGGGGAGGGGAAAATAGGTGATGGAAAGGGGAAACTGATGGAGGGAAAGGAAATATTTAAAAAATGGAAATGGGTAAAAATAAAATGGCGAAGAGGGGAAAAAGGAAAGGGGGAAAGGTAAAAGTTAAAAGTTAAATTTTGTGAAATTCTGTAATGTTCATTTAGTTATTGTTTTATCAAACTTTCAATTGTGTTCATTTAATATATATAAAAATACTCAAATCTAGCAATAGCGAAGCATTGCCGGGTCTGCTAGTATTTTTAATAAAACTAAACTTCAAACCAATGTAAAAACGAAAATGTATTTTAAAGCTAGCTACTGGGCGTGCCTACAGCACGCCTTCGGAGCTAGGCCCTCCGAGTGGATTGACCTGGCGAGCAGCGTCCGGAATACTGTTATTAGGTGTCCAAAATTGATTACCTCTTGTGTGAATTTTTTTTTTTTTTTAATGATGAAAATTGATCAAGGAAAAGCGAATAAACGGTTCGTCATTGTTCAGTTAAGCACCCTTCCTCATTAGGAAGTAAGGTTTAGGATGTGTTACCATCATCGCGCTTTCTAAAACCAAAATATCTGCTTGCACTTTTAAACTGTTCCTTTCAATAAACAAAAGTCACTGTTCCACTTATCAATGTTGACCATCCAAATTTAGAGTCACATGATGAAAATGTTGAATTTTTATCAAGATCCATAATATATATATGCAAATTCACTCACTACGAGAGCTGGAAGCTTTAATATAAATTAAATTTATTATTTATGTATTATATTCAATTTACGAAACAAATTATCGTTATACGAAATTAACCTTCCTACAAAATCCCAATGGAATCTAAATAGATAATCGATAGTATTTTCAGTATCGATTTATTTTTATCGAAAATAGTTGTGTTTTAAGATCTGCTACGTTATTGAATTAATGAATTACGGTAGTAAAATTTATTAATTTATTTTATGATTATTATTACTATTGTTATTTACTGTTTATAAACATCTAAGAAAAAATGTTATAATTTTTTGACGGGCAGTATGGTAGATCATGTAAGCGTGTTCTCAGCTAAGGGAGACGCACACACAGACAAGCACACATACAAATACCCTTTATTAAGGCAGGATAATCAAAATTTATTACTAATGAGAAGAAATTTGTAATAAATGTTTGTCATATAAAAGGGGCATATATTTAGAGATTTATGCTTATGCAGTTTTTACACAAGTTTAAACTTGTGTAAAAGTGAACCTGGTTCACTGAATCTTCAGTATCTTCAGTGAACCTGGTTCACTGAAGATAGTGAACCAGGCAATACAAACAATTAAATAAATAACCTAAATCTTCTTTTACTAAATTTAATGATATTGTATAGATCGAGAGATATCGTCTATATCGATTGTTTTGTTTATATCGATCGCAGTATATGTCAATATCGACTTCCACAGAGTGTTATGTAATTAATTAAACATAATCTTATTAAATTATTTTATTATTAAATATTATGGAACTAATAACATGTAAACACTCCCGGAGTAAATAATAATAAATTATGAAATTTTCAGTGAAATCGGTAAAGTAGTTTTTGAGATATTAGGGCACACACAAAAAAAAGATTGTCTTTTATTTATATTGATCTTATTAAAATTGTATAGTTTCTTTACTTTTTCTTTTAATCTAATCAAAGTTGAATTTTACCAGTTAAATTAATAACTTTATTCTTAATATATATATTCTTTTAATAATGGGAATTAATGAATAAATAAATAATATATTATTTACATCGATTCATAATACATAAATCAAATTCTAAATACATTATTTTGATTATAGTTATTCTTGTATCCATGGAATGATATAAAAAAGAGATAACGCTCAAAATCTGTTAAAGATGCAATGAAAGTAAAACACTATATTCGCTTTTAGAATTAAAAAAAAAATTATTTCACTTCCTAAGGAAATTAGAAAATAAAACAAAAATTAAGCTTAAGAAATGAATACAAAACATATATTAAAAATCTATAATAATTAAGAATGAATTATTTAAATACAATATTTTTTTCGTTTATTTAATTTAATGATTCTAACTAAAACGGCGCGCGAACCGTATTTAATTCGCGTGGGTATGGCGGTTAGTTGTGACGTTTGGGACTAAATAAACTAATGTAATTTCACAACTCGCATAAAAGAAATTTCACTTGCACGGTCGGCAGACTGGTGTAACCACGAGGTTAAACGCACCAGGTACCGAATCAATTGGGTGATCCAGTTCGCGACCCGGCCAGACCGAGTTAATTTTTTACAATTTAAATTATATTCACTTATTTAATTCTACCATTCACCTTTGACTCACAACATAGAAGACTACAACTGGGTTGGGAGGTGCGATTTTCCAAATACTTTTTGCAAATATTATTATTTTTTAATTGTTAACAATTGTATCTAAGAAAAATATGATCTTAATTAAGTGAAATCTCGAGATACTGAGGACGACCTTGTTCTACAGCCTTATCCCCTTGACCTTTTAAGTTGAAAATTTAATTGCATATATATAAGTAATCTGGTCAAGTTTGGTCAAAATCGGTCCACTACTTCTAGAGATATAAGGTAATTTAGACGTCAACACTGAACACAGATACATAACAACATTAACATCCGGAAAATTTTTAACGGTAGGTGTCAAAACGTCAAGATCCAGTGAAAACCGCATATGCCCAAATTGGGTCAATACTATCATTAGCACACAATCATTAGCACACTATACAAATTAAACTTAGATACGAAACAGTTATTAAAGATGTGTAATAAATAAACAGTAAAACAGAAAACTGTATTCTTTCAGATAGAAGTGCGCATACGGTAATATCTACATCTGTGGGCAAGAATAGATGTTTTAACTTCTATAAAATTTTATATAACCCCGTCAATTCTGTTTTTAATAGGACATTAAAATTAGAAAGTTATATAACAAATAAATAAATTCCTTCCGATCGATTTTTCTAAGATGATAACAAAATACTTCAGTGAAAAAATAAAAGTTTTTTTCAATAACTTGATAAAATTCTCCACAGGTGCTAGTAACGGAACGGAACGGAACGCAAGAATGGTGGGAATTTCAATATTTCTCCCTACAGATCGCAGAGCCTGGACAATGTCCCTTGGTGCCGTATCTTTCTATTATCGGGCGGATTTCATCGGTTATTTAGTGGCGGTTATAAATTTTAAGTTTTATTTATGGACGGATTTGGTAATTTGCTTTCCTATCCGTATGGACCAGCGTGAAATTTATTTACTGGTTCTGACCGTAAGAGACTACGCTTTTGAGCCTAGTAATCCCGGCGTGGTTCCCCTTCAGTCCATCCGCTGAAGTCCTTTCCGTACCAGCACCTATGGGCTAGCAGAAGTGCCCCTAACGGGCCCTAGTTATTTGAAGGGAGAAATGCGCCCCGTTCTCCAGAGTTAGTCGCATATGCTGACTAAATGAAATTGTGGTCTCTTCGTGGGACGGTGTGGGATGATGTCTAGCTTTTTATAGTTTTAACAAAATTTAATTGCGAAAACGGCCACTTTCGCGGCCTCAATTTTCGCGCGGTTTCCATTTATAGGTTACGCGATATAGAGGCTCCTAGGTCTGGTTTGTCATTTTTTAACTCTCGTACCGCCTTTTCACGGTGGTTCGTTTAATACGGCATGAGGCCGTTTTCTTATACCCTGGATTACGGAGTACTCGGAGGGTGTGGAGTACGGTCCTCTCGGCAGATGTCCCGGAGGGCCATATTCGGACACGGCCGCTCTCCCAAACAGTCTGCGTGCCTGCGCCACCCCCACCTCGGATACGGTGTGTAATCCCGCATAGTAGCGAAGAGTACTATGTTTGATTATAAAATATTATAAAGTATTATAATAGTATTAAATTCCGAGTATTATAAACAGAGTATTATAAAGTATTATAATAGTATTAAATAGTATTATTATAAAGTACGTTTCTGACGAACCACGGTGCTCCAAATATCGTCCGCAACGCTATGTTTTGGACGGTTTCTAATTTCTTTTGAAGCGTGGAGTTCAACAAAGCTCCCCATGCCGGGTAAGCATGTGGTGCTGGTAACGTTATAAAACCAACAAAAAATTATCCTGAATAATAATATTTTAAAACATGTATAACTATGAATTCAACAGCAAAAATATATTAAAATTCCGGAATCTCATAAATTATTTGTGAGAAATTAAATTTTAGGAATTAATGTTTTTATTTTTAATTATATTTCAACCACAAAAATAAAAGAAATTAATCTGATAACTTACAATTAAAAATAACTTTAAAAGGCTTTGAAGATTCCTGTACCCCGTAATAATATTCCAAAGGTGGTTAAATGTTAATCAATTTAGTTAAATGAACACATATATTAACTAGACCTGCCTTATTGCATATCTCTATCTAACACCGTTTCAGTCTTTGTACAAAATTGGTTGATAGGTCTGATTAGTCTAGGTCGATAATTTGTCAGTTAGGATTACGACTTTATCCTTAAAACGTAGTTACATATAGTAAAATGCATTGTTAATATATGGGGATCCGTAAGACTGGGAGTAATGTAGCATTTGTTATATTGAAGGGTTCATAAATTAGTTTTGATTAAAACATCTCGTATTAATAATAAAGTTAATAAATTGTACTGAACATGAGGGTATTTGTTCGCTTTTAATGAATTCCAGTTAATTCTAATACATTTATTGAATACATAAAATATTTCTCTTTTATTAAACCAGGATAAATATACTCTCTGTACATTAAAGTGCATCTACTGAACTCGTCGTATACTGTAGGTGAAGACGGTTTGTATAATTTCTTTATTAACATGAAAAAAAGAAAAGTCCATGATATTTCTAAGTATATAAAGAAGGTTTTATAAAGAAGGTAAGTATAAAGAAGGTTTTGCTTGGCCTGTGGTCAATTAATAGGTATCAGATTATAGGCTGTATGTTGTTATGTTCTTAATGTGATTCAGTATTTTTCTTGAGAGAATTCTCAAGCATACCCATTTGTCCATTGATGGCACCCATGTTATACGACATGTAAACCTTACCTATTTCACATAGAACCTGTTTGTCAGTCAATCAGTAAATGTATATTGAATTTAAGGAGTTTTTATGTTTTGCGATTATAAGCTTACTATTTCAAGTTATTTCTAGTAAAGTACAATTTTCGATTACAATCGATAATTAATAATATGCATAAGATAAATGATAATAATAGACAAATTCTTCATCTTTAATCGAATTTGATTACTATGATGTTGCGCACAAATTCTTTCCAGTAAATTCTTGTGTTGACGTTAATTCGAGTTCTTGGAAAATTTTCATCAACGTCATATTCATCTATTGCATTGGACTTGGAGGCAAAACTTTACTCTCCAGTCTCACGATAGGCTTTTTTTATAGAGCCACTGTATAAAAAATGTGATGTTAACACATGACTTCCTTGTACTCCTATTAAATTATATATACATATTTTTGCTCCACTTTATTTAAACTTATTTCATTTGAAAGTGAGATATGATATTCCAGTTCTTTAATAAAGTGGACAGTTACACAACTTCATTGCGGTGGACACCACATTGCATCACATTTTTTGTGGTGTTCGTATCAGCATTTTATATTAGTTATGTGGTTATATTAGCTTAAGTAGTTATGTGGTGTAAGTGATTACGGGTCGGATCCGTAACCATGCACACATCGATTCAAATCCGATTTCATACACATATACATTTTTTTTTTCAACTTTTTTTATTTAAAATATTGATTTATTAGTAATTATTAACCTCTAAACATTTTTGAATTAAAATGAAAAGTATATAAAATTTTATTTCATTAATAACTTCTGATTTTTTTAATATATTTTTTTATTGTTGTTATTGAATTATTATTTATTGTAAAATAACCTATTTTCATACTACTTATTTTACTTATTTTTATTGGTTCCACAGTTATAAACAATTAAAATTATAATTAATAAAATATTTGGATCTTAAAAGGGGAAGGCATCTCGGTTCGAATCCAACTTTCATATATATTTTTTTAGCTGTTTTTTAATTAAATTATATTGATTTATTAATAATTATTATCTTGTGATTGTAAAAAAAATTAAAACAATAAATAATAATTCAATAATAACAATAAAAATAAATATGAAAAAACTCAGAAATTATTAGTCAAATAAAATTTTATGTACTTTTAAAAATGCGTATATGTAATTTAATAGGCGTACATGGAAGTATGTGGTGTCCACATCAGATTTTTTTATTTATGTGATTGCTTTTCTTCATAAAATAATGAACTATAACCAAAAAGTAGGCACCGGAATTACTACCAGAAAATCCTGATTCGTTAGTATCAATTTCTAGAGATAAATCTCTAATTTAACTTTTGTTATATCAACCTTCATCATTCACAAAAAAAATATTTTTACACAAGAGGTAATCAATTTTGGACACCTATCGATTTCATTCCGAGACGCCGCCCGCTACGTCAACCCGCTCGGAGGGCCTAGCTGCGGGTGCGTGCCTATCGCACGCCTCGGCAGCTAGTATTTAACTAAATTTTTAAATTAAATTTTGTGATAAAGTACATAATATCAGTTGGTCAGGCCGTTTAATTTTTTTTTTTTTTGTAGTGTTGCAAATTATTAGTTATTGCGTATTATGATTATGAGTGTTATTTATTATTGTGAATGATATTATTAGTAACTGGGCTTTTAATTCCATAATAACCTATTTGTTATCGGAAGTTATTCTGAAGTACAAAATAAAAAGTTATTATAAGACATTTTACCTCAGTTACTATTGCAACTTTTCCTTTTTTTCAAAATGAATTGCTTATTACTCATCCTTTGATTGCTTAGTACTCAAAAACGAAGACATTTATCAGGAAATTGTTTTCCACATCATTTTTTGTACAAACATTTACATTTAAATTATGTATCACATACCCGCCTTCCTATTTAAAAAAAAAAAAGCTGACAACACCGTTGTTTGACTCCCGGCGGATGCCAACATCCCCCCGAAGCAGCAGGCCTGGCTGAGGGAATCGCTGGACACGGACGCTACCTTCCAGCTCCAGCTTCAGCTCGCCGTGCTTCAATCGCCCTGGCCGCGGCGGACTTAGCAGCAGGAGCCAGCCCAGCGTGGAATCGCTCGTGCAGAACCGCCTCGGCCGCGCCGGCGAAGGACGACCGACGCGGACCGGACACTGCGAGGCTCTGGGGGCCATCACACCCACGCTGTAGTGGGGACCCAACTGCCGCTGAGGGAAAGCCCGGTCGGACTTCAATGGCCGAGTCGCAACTTCCCGACTTCTCCGGAAATCAGCTTCCGGACCCGACAGCTTTTCTCAGAGCTAACGCAAATAACGGCCCTTTTCAGGGCCACTACAAGGTTATGAAATCAGTGCCGTCGAAGCCATTCGACGACAATATCTAAGTTTTGAAGTGTGAAGCTGTTGTTTCTCTACTTTAATATTACTTTTTATTATTAAAAAGAAAGAATAGTTTTCAAATGTGATTTAGATTTGTAATTCATGTTAGGCTAAATAGACTTATTAGTTAAAACTTTGTTATTTTTCTAAGAAAGCAAAATTATTTCATATATATTATTTGTTCTAAAAATAAGCATTATCATTTTTCATTTCATCAATATTTTCTTTCTTTTCACATCTAATTCCTTTTATTTTATTCTTAATTATTATTGTTAACAAAAACTTTAACACTTTTTCTTTTTTCTTAGATTTTTACTTTGATCTAATTTTTCTTCATTTCCACAACTTCTTCTAAATAAAAGTTCAAAGGTAACTTTTTTGTCATCGTTTTGCTTACTTTTTTTAACCTCTATCTTTTATCATAACTTGTTAATTATATTATAGATTTTTAAGTACGTTAATAAAACAAAAGATTGTTTTATTAAAATAATTGTATTTCTTATAGAATTTAATTAATTCTTACTTTATATATAGTTATTTATTTTTCTTTAATTTTAAATTTTCAATGGATTTTATTTATAAAAGTTTAATCTTTTTTGTTTTGATTCTAAAATAAATTTTTTAAAGAAAGGAAACCATGTACTCAATTTTAATTAATTTTAAAGGAAATTTAAAAAAACCTTATTGAATTTCGTGAAAAAGAATAACAAAAATACTATTTATTTTTACCTTTTTACTTAAACAAAACACGAATAATTATATTATATTCAAGGAGTTTTTTTTAAAAAACTATGTTAAAAAAAAATTATATATTTTTAATTAAAATCAAAGAAGCTAATTAAAAAGCTGTTTATAAAAACTATTTTCTCTATTTTATGTCTAATTAAGGTTATTGTTTTTGACTTTTATGTTGACTTTGTATCTATCACTAACAATCAGACATACACATACGTAAATCCTGTGTGGGGGTTCATACACAAGCAAAGGGTGAGTTGTATAACTGTAAGGGTTGAATATCAGTTTAGAAAATTATAACGGTCAACGGATAACATAAATTACAGGTTCAATAAAAATGAATTACTGAACTTATATATGATGGTTTTTTTTTTATTAAATATCTATGAATAGTTTTTTTTTTAATAATAGCAAAGTATTCTTAGAATAAAAATTCTCCTTTTTTATTTTCAATGAAAAATAGATAAAATGTAATTAAAAAAAAAGAGTTGCCAAATTAAAATGGATATTTATTATAGGGTTTTAAATACGTCCGACAGCTGTTCCTACTTAACTAATCGAATCGATTTATGTTCATCTAACTGGTGATTTGTTTGAATGTAACAAATATATATATTTTTTTTTTTACTTTCATTTTATTAATTTGTAATTCAAAAAGTTACAGTCGGAATAATTTATATTGGCCAATGGATTACGAAATATGAGAAAATTAAAATTCGTAATTTTTTAAGACCTACCATTGCATACCGGTGTCAATTTCATTCCGAAAACACCAACTAATAAATGATACAGAAGTTGTAATATTTATTGAATGAATGCATAAAATATTGCATTACATCAAAGTTATCTTGATAAACTTGGTGTTAAAATTATGGTAAAATTTTGTCTGTGTTTTATGAGATAATCACCATAGGCTAGCCCATAATTCTGAGTTTTACGGATTTTTAAAAAGATCAAAATTGTTGCATTATTATCTAACGTATTAGTTTTTTCTTTAATGGTTAATTTATTGATTTACGTAAAAATATCTATTAGTTGCTAGTCCGTGTAAAAGAATATATTTAAAACTATTTCTATTATAAATCGTTTCATGAATAACAATAGGCATGTGAGTCAAATGAATAACACTATACTTATTTGCTTTTATAGTTTTTTTATTATCATGATTCATGAAATAAACATTTAAATTTTTTCAAGTTATGTTTTATCTGGATCGGATTCGAAATAAGAACCTTTAAATTAAAAAAGCATGAACACTACAGTTAAGCTATCTTAAACTCTATTATTACGTATTTTTATTTTCCTAATTTGTACGTTGCAATCTATTAAACTAGTGAACAATAAGCAAACCCTCTCTCCCAATACGGCTCAATGAAATGAGGATGATATACAAACGAGATGTATTCTTGTACAGATAAGGCCAACCATTCCTGAGACAAGTGGTTAATCTAACCCCAACCACCAAATTACACGTTATCCACCGTCTAATATTCAAATCCGTTAAAAGTAACTATCTTTTACTAGGATTTGAACTTCAAAATTATATAGTTAGTCTTTAAGTCTTTATATAAGCTCTATATATATATATTTTTATAAGAAAATCTATATGTGCTTTTTTGTATAAAATATAAAAATGTCTCCCTTTAAGGTTTCACTATCAGATTATTATTATAAATTAAGGAAATATGTGTATAGTGAAAAAAAGATTTAGAAGGTCCAAGGAAAGAGAAAAGAGAAAGAGAGGAAAAGCGTTTGTACCGTGTGTGCAAGTATAAGTCTGCGTACGCTCGTACACTAGTGTCCTCTCTCTCTGCCTCACTTACACTCTCTTTCACTAAGTGTGTGTGTGTATGCGCGCGCGTACGCGTGATTTAGCGTAAAACCAGAGCATCAAAATAATACACAGCCAACGACGTTACTGATTAAGATAAAGTATGATAAATAGTTCTTTTATTATTTATGGTGTGAAAAATTAGCTCTCATTAAATGATATTATAGTATCTCCGTCTCTTATTTTTAAAATCTCTCTCTTTGTCCTCTTCTTCCCAGAGCAGGATTTTCTAACCTCCAAACTTTTGTTCGTATTATTTTAATCCCTAAAGATAATATATAACAATAACTCATGTGGCGCCTAATTGACAAAAGCTGTATTCGAGTAAATGTTGAATATTATATTACACCTATATCATACATATTATGAATTTAACACCGTATCAATAACTCTACGAATAAAAAACTTTTTCTTTTTATAGATGAGTTCATGATTTTTTCAACAGGATAGATGTTGAATAACCTTTTTTTGGGTTATTAGAATTTATAACAGACAGAAAAATGTCCCTTGTTACCTGAATTTTTGTATTTTTCAGTGTTTTGAGATCCTATTAGTCCAGAAGAAAACAAATTTCAGTTCTAAAGTTTTTACATACAAGTGAATCAAAATTTCTTCTCATAATTCGAGAGCTGATTTGGGACATTAATATAAAGCAAAACATTTCCTATGAATAAATAACTATAAAATGTTTGCTTTCGAATTACGGCTATCCATATAGTTTACACTCATTTCTGCTCCAAAGGTGAAATAAAACGATACTAAAATTATAGCGACAAATTAAGAGAAAAATTGGTGATTTAATGTTTTTTTTTTTTTGTAAAATTCTATAAAATAGGTCTTCTAGAATTGTATCTGTAGTACTTTCCAAAAAAAGCTGTAGCAAAGTCCAAAAATTTGAGTCTGAAAAATATATATATTTTTTTAAGATTTGCAATAGATTAATTAACATTGCTAAATTGCTAGTAAATAAATAAAAATTCTAATACCTTTTACGGGTAATTAATTTTGAGAAAATTGATGTAAATAAAGTTCAAGAAAAACAAATATAAGTTACAGAAGTATAATTTTAACTCAAGCAGACCAAAATTTGAAAAGAAAAATTTTACATTTTACATTTTTTTATAACATTTATAAATTGTAATATTGCTATTAAAAATTAACTTCTAAAACAAATTAAATTATCTGAGAAATTTTTTATTTCATAACCTATTTTGTGCTGTTATATTTTGTTTTTATTTCATGAACAGTTTCATCAACATTTGGTAAGCGAATATAAGGAACAAATCCTGAAAATGGAATTACCATTTTAAAGATTACGTACCCAATATTAGGTTCTAATAGAAAAAGTGAAGATTTTCTGACAGAAATAAAATAGTTTCTCTTCTATTATTCAAATTTATTTTTTCATAGCAGGACACCAATCCACTGAAAACTAGTGAGATTTCAGCCCTAAAATTTATATCTTCTCTGTGTCTCCTACGTGGAATTTTTTGCAGACATTAATTATGACGGAAAGTAACTTTGATTGCTCTCTTTTTTGTAACTAATTTAGTTAAACAACCGGATTTTTATTGAGAAGCAATGCAATATAAACACCTCTGTCAATAATGTCGTATTAATTTAATGTATAATTATGAAATTAGGATGGTAGCTGTTGTGTTAACAGTTTTTTTTAAATATTTTTATTACTATTATTAAATTGGTTTTAAAGTTGAGAATATGCTGATAAGTCAAAGAAAATTAGACTTTATGTACGTGTTCGATTTTTATTCCTTATTAATTAAAAAATAAATATTGTTTTTAAGAGAAAAAAAATCAGTACTTATTAGTTGAAGACTTGATCCAAAATTAGATCTAAGTACCAGAAATATTAAAATTAAGCTTTTTACTTCCTTGTATGAAGTAAAGAAAGTACTGTGATCGCGAAAAATTTCGGTTTTCAGATTTCAATGGAAATATCCGTTTTTAACATTCCTGAATCCATATTGCCTAGTTTTTGGGCGTGACGTCCGTGTGCACATACGTACGTATCCCGTATAACTCAAAAACGATTAGCCGTAGTATGTTGAAATTTTGGATTTAGGACTGTTGTAAAATCTAGTTATGCACATTTCCTTTTGATTGCAATCGACTAGACCAAAAGTGTCCGGAAAAGCTCAAAATAAAAATAAAAAAATAGATTTTGGACGTTTTCTTAACTTCAGTAATAAGCCCTTATTGAGAGCTTTTCAATGATACATCATAAATGATACTTATTTTCATTGGTTCCAGAGTTATAGCCAAATAAATTTTTAATTAATGAAATATTTGGATCTTACAAGAAGGAAGGCACATCAGTTCGAATCAGACTTTATCTCCTTTTATTTTAACTTTTTGATGTTGTACATCTTTTGGCACTTTAGGAGAAACTGATCAGAGTGTACTTTCAGCAAGTTACGGAAGTTGTGCGCGCCGATGTAACACACGATAAAGATTTGCGCAGACCCAAATGGATCAGTTTCCACGCACGTGCGTGTACTGTCTATATTCACTCAGTCGTTCAATGTAGTTAAGTGATTAGGACGTATTGTAAACATAACATAGTCGTAATAAATATATATTTATATACACGGATTTCTGAAGACGGATGTTTTAAACTGTGAATATTGTTGTTAACATTCATAAAACTATATATTGCAGCATACATTTATTTTTTTGTGAAAATTGTGTATCAAGATTTGAGGTTATATTTATGTAGTATTATTTTTTATGAGTATTATATCTTTTAATGACACAGAAAATAGCACACATCAGATAAATTCTTGATTTTGCATAAATAATTTTAAATTTAAAAAAAAACAAATTTTTTGGTGAAATACACGATTATAAAATAAAACTATTTGTTGTATCATATTTTTCATATCATAAGCCGCTGGAATCCTTCATGCCTTTTCAATCGTCATCCGAAGAATTAATGAAACTAAACTAATCGAAATATATTCGATGATCTTTGTTTGACGATGACAACGAATACTTCAAAACTTTTTAAACTGTATAAAATAAATATTATTTAATTTAATTTAAGTGTTATTTATTCGAACTTTTATTCATGGTATTTAATGTTGTCTATCGATCGTTTGACTCAGTTCAAATTTGTTTGAGTGCGTAAATTCTATTTTATTCACATCAAAGAAGTATAACTTCTTACGTGAGTACATAAATACACACGAGCTTTTTTTTAATTTAAATATACCAGTTTATTAATAATTATTAACCTCTGTAAAGAAAAAAAAAATTATGATAAATAATAATTCAATAATAATAAATAAAAAAAAAAAAAAAAATAGGAAAAATATCAGAAGTTATTATAGAATAAAATTTTATGTACGTTTAATTTAAAAAAAAAGTGTATATGTTATTTAATAGACGTACAAGGAAGTCATGTGGTGCCCACATCAGATTCTTTATTGACATAAAATGTAAATATGTATTTATCAAAAACCTTTATTTTTTAACTGCTACAAGATTGTTAATATTTGGCACTTGCCTTAACTACCATAACAATGGTATGTAAATAAAAATCTATATGCAATTCTGGATTGCCTCGTATATTTTTATTAAAAGTAATTTAGTTTTATTACCTTTAACTTTTGTATTATTTCTGATTAAAATAAAAATGTTTCTAGACTCCCAAAAAAGAAACATAATATTCCACTAAAGACAATATTTTTTTATTGTGTAAGTAAAGAAAGTTTTGTATTTTTAAATCCCTGCTTAATATTGAAAAGATTCAAAAATTCAAAATATCCCCACCATCTTGGGTGCAAACATCGTACCTTTTAGTGAACAAAAATTTTTATTTATACCATTTTTCTTATCTTACAAAGACCTTTAAAATGAAGTATCACACAAAGGGTGGTATCATTTAAAATATTTCAATTACAGCCCCTGGGCCACTCTTTAAGAACGGGTTAAAATTCTATTTCTCATCAAAAAGTAAATTGACCGATACCTTATCCTGAAAGTTACAATATTCTATCTGAAGCGGTGTGAAAGTTGTAAAGGGATTTCCATACTTTTGACTCGCCCTGGATATTAAAATCGTGTAACAAATTTCTTTTAGTTTAATTAATTTACTTCAATTTGTGCTGCATTATTGTTTTTTATTATTTTTATTTTGAATTAAATGTTAAAAGAAGTATGTTGTTTAGTAGGAAGGTATTATACCATACCAAAAGAAAAACGTGTTGCCAGTCGACCAATTAATTAATGTAAAATGTTTCATAAACCTTACCTCTATTTCTTTCTTTTTTTTTAGTAGAGGTAAAAGATTGATGTAAATATAAATTATACAATTTTTTTTGTATAAATAAAATCCTTGTAAAGCAAATACAAAAAATATAATTTGTTACGTATTTAACTACAAATTTTTTAAATGTTTTATTTTGAGTTTTATTATTTACATGTTACAACACAAAGTATCGCATTTAAAAGCAAATTAGTCGTTAAGTTGTTTTATGTTTAGTATATATTCACTCAAATTCTTACTCTTGTACAGACAGATTAACTTACGCGTACACCCAAAAATTATTTATGTATGATATTAAATTAAACGTGTCGTCCACATTTCCACTTCAACGTAATGTTTAATTAACATATGGAACAAAGCTGTTTTTATTGATAGATACATTAATAAATAAAGATATTAAATGTAAATTTTTACATTTAGTTAATTATTTTTATAACTGGTTTAATGTAATTTTACATTAATTTCTATTCTCTGCAAATTTTTTAATATGAACGTATTTGCTACATCATTAATTAATTACCTGTTATTCCTTTTTAAAAATGTTGACGTTTTTATAAAAAATTAAATAAACAATTACTAAAAGTAAATTTCTAAATCACTTGTTCATTAAATACTTTTCCTTTCCCGTCTAGATAGCGCTATTGCTCCAGAAGGGAAAAGGAGGTAATCGATCCAATTTGGGCATATCCGGTTTCCACCGAATCTTGACTTTTTGACACCTAAGGAACCCAAAAAAAAACCGGATAGAAATTTTCCGGATTTTAATGTTCGTATGTACGTATGCATGTTTTGTGTTGGCCTCTAAATTACCTTATATATCTAGAACTACTGGACCGATTTTAACCAAACTTGATCATATTACTTCTATATATGAGACATTGATGCCATTAAATTTTCAACTTACAATATCAAGGGGATGAGGCTGTAGACCACGTTCATTCTCAGTATATCGAGATTTCGCCTCATTAAGGTCATATTTTTTTTAGGCACGTTTAACAATTAAAAAAATGTGCAAATAAATTTTGTAAAATCGCACTCCCACCACAAAAAAGGGCTGTGTAGTCGTCTGCTATGTTTGACGTTACAGGTGAGCGTCGAATTAAATAAATAAACAATATTTAAAGTGTAAAAAATGTAACTCGGTCTGTCTGGTCTGGAACTCTATTGCCCGGTAGACTCGGTACCTGCTGCGGTAAGCCTCGCGGCTACACCAGTCAACCGTCCATACAAGCGAAATTTTTTCTATGAAAGTTTTGTAATTACATTAGTTAAGTTAGTGCCGACCGTCGCTGCTAGTACCGCCACACCCGCGAATTAAATACGGTAAGCACGCCCGCTTTTGTTAGAATCATTGAATTAAATAAATTAAAAAATATTATATTTAAATAAAACGTTAAATATTTAAAATTAAAGGTTTATTTCAAAAATACAAACGCTGTCAACAACAGAACGGACATAGCCGAATTAAGCAACATATATGTTAATTTAATTTAAAAAATCATATTTATATTGTAAATTTAATTTTAAAGAAAATAATGTTTAATGTTTGTAATTTTTTTAGAAAATAAGTGCATTGCAAAGGTTTCAATACACCGGAAATAGCAATCAGGTTATATAAAGACGGTTATATAATTATCTAAAGATAAGATGAGTCATGAATGAGTAGGGTGATCTATTACAACAAGAATGGGAATAAAATATTGTTATATATTGTTATCTAGGATGGCTAGACCAGTTAATTTCTTAATATGCAAGAGAATTTTATATGATATGTGTATGAATGTGTATTGTCACTTGAGGAAGCTTAGAGAATTGTAAGCGAAACGTACTGTATTTAATTTACAAGTTTGTACAGTTGTTTGGTTTGGTTAACCCAAGAGATTAATAAAGGTAATATTTTTAAGTGTAATATATACACTTTACGCTAATAAACAAGAGTAATATGACATAAAAATTCACATGGTATTTATACGGAATCTTATAATGTACTTTTCAGGGCTTTTATCAATAATTTTCATATATTTTTACGTGATAACCCGTTCGATAGTTCCCACTGGAAGTACCAAATAATTGTAGTTTTACAAATTAGAGAGATTTTCGTTACCACCTGTTACTGCTATTTTATTTACTCCTTTTTGATGGTTTTTTAAAATTTCAAGACTCATTTAATCATTTAACACAAATTGTTTTGCGCTAATAACATGAAAATCATTGCAGCTGTTCTTGAGTTAGAGGGGGCAAAAACAAACATAACATTAAAATATATTACCTTCCTTTTACTTATAAAGTAGTCTGGTAAAAACAAAAAAAGCAAAGAGTAAATTGCTGGACAGTTTTTTTATCTTTATTAATGGTTCTTTTTTTCCGTCCATTACTCATGTCTAATCATCATCATTATTCATTATAAAGATACTACAAAACAATATTTTAACTATTTTTTTTTTCTATCAAGGTTATCAAAAAGTTAAATATTAGGGTTTTCAAATTTATTATATAAAACATAGTAAACTACAACATTTATTTTTTCATATATACTGTTATTTGATCGCAATGCGCAATGATTATAGGAATGCATTAGTAACATTTTTTTTCTAAGGCTCCAGGATAAAAATGTAATGTCACAAAAAAAAATACGTATACGGGTTCGAAAAAGAGAGAAATACTTAAGTAAGAGTAAATATATAGTCTATATAGTATGTGTTAAAGGGGGTGTTCTATGAATATAAATTTTGTTGGTCCGTCTCAAACCCTGGCTGTTTATTATGGCACGTGTGATGTGGATATATGTATGTACAGAATTTACGTAAGGGTATGCTGAATAAAGGGCCGTCTCTATTTGCGTGTGTGTGTGTGTGTGTGTGTGTGTGTGTTTGTGCATGCGTTTACGTGAAACGGACAAAATTCATTTTACTGAAACCACTATACTCTATCACAGTCAAACTTAATACAATAAACAATCTGTTTGAACTAGAAGAAAAAATAAGTGCCCTGAAAATTGTATGTGTTGGTGCGCGCGCTGTTATGTATTTTGTGCGGGTTTAGCTAGTGTTTCACTGATTTATTTTCTTTTTTTTATATTTTCAATATTTTTAGAGATCGATAATCATATGAAACGCTGATAAATTAATCAGAATATTACGGTTTATCATTCGATTTTTGACTTTCTTAAAAACATTTTTTAAATTTTTAGTAATTAAAAAAAAAAACACTAAAAATGATTTTATATAGATCGTTTTCTGTATTTATCGAGAAAATAGTGACCCTTTCTTCAACCGTTCATTCTATACTGAGGGGATTTTCAAGTATCTGTAATATTTTTAAATAAAATTAATTTGTTAGATTACATCTTGAAATCTTTTTTTTTTTATTTATTTTTTTTATGACCATAATGGATCACTTAAGCCAATTTTTGTCAGCTTTCCTTCTGACTTTCTTCGTTGACGTGGTCTTCGGTATTTCTTTAGTTATCGGATCTGATTTTTCTTAGTTCGTCCGAAACCCTTATATTTCGATTTGTTTTGTCTGTAGAAAAATATCTTGTTTTTAGAATTTCGTTCATTTTGGTTCATCATTCGCGTCTTCAATTTTTAGACTAATCTCTTGTAGGTCTTTCCTTATTTTTGTTATGTATTTCCTATCTTTTTTTAATCTCAGGCTTTTCATTACTAGTCGTTTTAGTAATCTATTTTCTGACATTCTAAGGATGTGGAAAAGTGGGATAACCTTCGTTTTTTTTATTAGATCAAATTGGTTCTGTAATATTTTTGTAAACGATTTCCTTAGTTGCGATTCGCCACACTCCATTTTTTTACAATTTTTATTATGTATGTTTAGATTATTCTTCGTTCTGTTTTGATCGTTTGATCACTTTTATTTTCTATTTTAATTTGGAATAATGTTTCACAAACGTAAAGCACTTCTGATAAAATTACTCTTCTATAGGTTGTATTTTTGCTTTGTTGACAAACATTACTTGTACATTTTTTCCTTTAGATGAGGGACATCGATTGCTTTGGCTATTTTGCCCAGTGAGAATGAAATTCTGTAGCGTATGAAAAATGTCATGCCTGACCGGGATTCGAATCCGGGTCCTCCGGATGAAAGGTTGAGATGCTTCCGATTTCCGTTACGGAAATCGGTTATTTTAAATTCAAAATTCACATCCCGCTATTACTTTCTTCAGTAAAATAAAGCAGTTCATTTTTTTAAATCTTTCGGAACTGAGATATGAAAAATAGATGCAGGACTCATTTTTGTAACGTAATATAAAAACATAATTTATTTTTTTTAAATAATTCTATCACTGTCTTGATCAATCGATCAACCTCTTCGGTCCAAATTTTTCTCTTTAATTATCCATGTAAATAATCAGAAGCCATAACGCCATTCTACTTCTTAAATGAGTACGTGAACTAGTAGACGAAATATAATTTCCGTACAAAGTAGAGGTTGTAATATTCTAAACTTCTCATTTATCGCCTGAAATCTGAAAACTTCTTAATTATGTTATAATTTATTAAACAAAGAAATTATATTGTTTGATTAATTTTGTCAAATACTGTAATCATAATTTATGTTTGTAATAAAAGCTTAAAACTAAAATATTATTCAAATCCTTTGCCGTTTAATTATTATTGTAAATTTAGCAGTTCATCAATGTTTATATTCGAACATATTTAGAAAGATTTGTCCATTTTTTTTTTTAAATTTGGTAAAAATCAAAACATTTTTTTAAAAATCCATATATAAAATAATTAACTGTAATGTTACTTTTAACTTAGAAAACAATACTAAAAAAATAAAATCAGTAAAAAAAATAAAAAAATAAAAAATAGTTAAATCAGTAAATCCAGTATTTATAATACTAATAAAAAAAAAGATTAAGCTAATAACAAATAAATTCACACAATGTAATTTTTGTTGGAAATTAAAGAATGTAACATTTAGAGAAATTCTACCGTTTACATTTGTTTTTTTTTTCTTCATGATGATATTGTCATAGCTTGAAGCTGCAGGATTTGGAAACAAAATTTTGTAGCGTATGATAAATGCAATGTCTAAACGGGTTTCGAACCCGGAACTTTCGATGGAATGCAAAAATGGCGTTTCGAAACTCTTGTTCGAATGACTAACCGATTCGGTTTAATACCTCAGTTAGGTTTGTAATTACTCAATTTATTAACTTTGCTGGTTCATATTTTGTAATAAATAAAAGACATTGTCCAGTTTATGGTTTAATATTAATTTTAATTACTTATAATGATCATTACATGTTAAAATTTAAATATAATTTTTACATTAAATTGTTGAAAATAATATATATGTTTACAATAAGAGCTCTAAATTTTGACTGAACATGCATTAATAATAATGAATTACTAATATAAAATATCAGCTGATAAAATAGGCTAGCTGACTATATAAATTTATTTACTTTTACAGATAATAAGAAGAACGAGATAGTTTATGTATTAACATAACGTTATTTAACATTAACTTAACATTATTTATTAACATAACTGCCCGTCAAAAAAAATCAGATGATTTTTTCTTCTTTACAACACTGAAAGTCCACGTATTAGAAAAAACGTGAAAAATAATTATCATTGATTTGTAATCACAATAAGTCATAAATCATCATGTAATTAACAATATAATTATAAATGAATGAATAATACAAATAATATAACCTAAGCGTTGCAACAACATATGTTTTATTATTTATATCGCTTAAATACTTACGTAATACTTAAGTATTACATAAGTAGTTTGAAACTGTATTTACATTCATATTTCAAATAGTATCAATATAATCATACAATTATATAATAAATAATAATCGCAATGCTCATGGTCATCTTAACTTGGTTTACCAAGCATATTTTATTATATATGATCAAGATCAATGATCTGATCTGTACAATTAATTGTACCTACAATCATATAGATCTAGGATATCTTCTAATGTGTTGTTCGTGAACCTACTGGTAAGATGTATCCAATAGTGAGTAACTCATTCCATTGACAATTTAACATGTATATACATTAAGGATAATCTATACCTCAAACAAAACAATCAATACATAATCTCTGGTGTCTCATTGAACCACAATAATAAATCAATATAAATAAATTTTGGGTAATCTGTACCTCAAATAAATCAGTCAATAAACAATACTTATAATGTATATGTAGTATCTATGTGCATGTATTTGTTGTATGCATGTATGTAGTATAGTAATTAGTCTGTAGATATTAGGAGTGTATGAGCATATGAATGTGACATCACAAATAAATTAATATAGATATGCAGATTAGATTATAAGTAACAATACAATATTTATGTGCATGTACCAATAATACTATGTGAAAAAAAATCAAATGATAATATTATAATAATATAATAATAAAATATATGAATAATTAACTCGATCATGGGAGAATGGTAATAAGCACAATTTGCACACAAGTTATACCTTGTATAGATTAGAATGTTTGAATGTCTGACTTTCAACGGAAGTTGGAACCGTTATCAGAAAACTTGAGTAGGGATACCTCTACATGTTATAAATATTTTAAATGCTGCGATGAACGACTGTGAATTCAGGTTAGAAACTATTTGTAAATGAGTAGCTTTGGTTATGAGACATAAAGATTACTATATAAGATTTAGTCAAGGTTTTATATCTCTGCCCGCCATGATGAATCATAATTGCACCGCCGTAGTCTACCTCGTAAGCAGAGAATGGTTGGGAAGGAATTACTCTGGAAGGTGGTAGTGCTAGTAAAGACTGTTAGATTTGATTGTATGGGCACAAGAATTAAAGGTAGGTCTAGCAAGAATTCAAAATGTAACACTAATAATGATTATGACATTGCATTATAGGTAAAACATTGTAGGAAAGCCTCTCCACATTACCAAAGGGAAATGAAAATTTCTCATCATAGGAGATTATTAAATTTACAGTGAAAGATCTAATAGTCAGGGGGTTTCATATATACATAAATCAGTCACCTTTGCTTTAAGCAGATCTACATTAAACAATCATAAAATAGAACAGTAAGAAGAATTACACATTTCATTTAAAATATAATAAATATTTAATACATTTCTTAAATATTCTGTAAATTTCAGATATTCTTGTTTATGCAAGTTTAAAGGACTTAATGAAATCCATTGCGAGCCATTTAATTCTTTTAATAACGTTGCGTTATTGATATAGTAGAATTTTAACAAAGTAAAATTTTAGCTGCTTATAAATTAGTTAGTTCATTAACTGTTTAAAATATTGATTATTCATGTTAATACTATTTTTTTTTGTAGTAATTTATTAAAAATTACTGTGGTTTTGGTACAGTGAATTAAAGATTGTATCAACAAATATTAAGTTGTTACATAAGTTGTCAATTTATTCAAACCAGCTAAAAATCAAAGACTTTCAGCCAGAGACCTTTTGCTGCAATAAGCATCTAAAGATGATACACTATAAAAATCTTTCATAGAAAGATATTTTACTAGTTATATTGAATTGAGATTTTTATGAGGCTGATATGAATTAATAGTCAAATCACCTGCAATTGCAATTCTTTTCTAAAAGTATTCTCTTCATACATGTATAAACAAATAATGAAAAGAGTTTCACTAATTTACACTTAATATTTGAAGAAAATACATTTTTTTTAAGAATCTTGAAACACTACTTTATTATGTGGCTTACCTCATGTTCCTTTGTGGCTTCTTGTTTATCATTTTAAATATGCTACAAAAAAAGTTCAGTCCTAAACATTTTTCACTTTCATTAAAATGAAGGCACATACATTAATGATTGTTTTTACATTGATTTATTTTAGAATAAATTAATTTTCTTGACATTAACAAAGATTCAGCATTAAGAATAGGTGATATTTTCACATAGACTAGTTTTAGTATCCTTCCTCACTGCTTGGATCTATGGATTTTCTTTTTACACGTTCTTCCACCATCTTCCATTTCAACAGATATTATCCTGTTGACTCAAATGAAACAGCCTTATTCTGTGACTTAGTGAGTGAAATTGTAACTTTCTTTTTTGGTTTAGGGAAGTCATCTTGAAGTGGATCAATAATTTTAGCTTCTATCTTTGAATCTTTTTGCAGTGTCACAATTTCTGTATAATCTTTGTTTTTGTTAAATGATGTTACGTGAGATACTCTCTGATTTTCTTCTTGGGTTCTGGTAAATCATTGTATATTGAATCTGATGTTTCTTTTATTGTAGTTAATGATTTATCTATCATTCATTATTTATATACTCTTTGATTCTTGTGAATCTGATATAGTGAAAATATCTGAATCAGAATTACCTAACAAAATATGTTATTTATTCACTGTTTATTTAACATTCAAATATATAATACTCAAACTCGATTAAAAATTAAATTAAATGTTCTGAATACACAATATATATTTTAAATTTCAATTAAATCTGTTTAGCTTATGGTATACAATGTTTTTCTTTTCAATTTATTTAATACGAGTATGTTGCTCCTGTATTTTCATTTAACAGAATAGAGTTTAAATACTGGATGAATGCTACTTTATAATCTTTCATACACTATTATGTATAAATATCATTTTTCATTGTATTAAATTTGATCAATTAAGTTTTGTATCATTTTTAATAAATCACTTTAATGTATCAAAGAAACAATGGTAATGTTTAAAAAGAACAATAGAATCCAGTTGAACATAACAGAACTATATTTTCAACTGAATTGTATGAATGTGTTTGATTTTCAGAAGTTTCATTGTTTAATGTAATTTTTATATTTTTTGAAGTGATACCAGATTTCATAGATTTCTGTTTTTTTTTTTGTTTTTTTGTGATTTTCTTTCTTATAGTTATCAATGTTTATTTAACCTTTTAGATGAATTATCAGTTTGTGAACAAATTTTATTTTTTTATTACTTTTTATGGGTCTTTAATTTTGTTCTATCAAGTTTTTTTTATGTTTATGCAGATTTCTCTTTTTATCATGTTCTGTATCACTTTCTATTTTAAAGATGTTAACCGTCTTACAGCTACTTGTAATATATCCAGTTTTATTAATTTCAGATAAATTAGTAATTATATTTTTATTCTTGATTATTCTACTCGTAAATCTATTGAAGCATTCCATCAATTCAGTATTTAATGAATAAACGCTTATTGCTTTATTTTATTTGTTGACATGGTTCTGAAGTAATAACATCTTTTAATTTTTTACAGGCATTTATAGTTTCTATAAGAGTAATATTTTTCGTAATATGCTCCTTGTTTTCCAATGAGGAAATCCTTGCAGTACATGAGATTTTATAGTTGATAAATGAATTGGACTTTTACAGTCTGTTTTATTTCAAATCTGAACAGTTTTATAAGTTAATAGAATTATTTAATTCATTTATAAAATAATGTGTACATTCACAATCTTCATTAATTTTAGATTCAATGGTTTGAGTATATTTAAAAAGTATTTAAGTGGATCATCTGTTTCACAATGACAATGTATGTGTTTACCAAGGTGAACTTTAAAAGCAAATACTGCAGGACATGACTGACACTGATTAAATAATATTTGACTTAAGTTTGTGCTATCAATTACACTTTCAGATATAATTTTTGAAACAGTGTCTTGTAAATCATCTTCTGCACATAAACCATTTAAATATTTTTGAAACAGCTACTTATAATTTAATAATTTATTAGAATGTTTCTTCATGTGTGAATAAATTGCATATTTATTTCTGAAAACACAGTAACATATTTGGCATTCATATATACTGTTGTCATCAGCAGTCCGCCTTACCTCTTGAGGCGGCTCATTAATTTGAACTTTAAAAGTAGTATCTTATATTACACTATCACCAAATTATTTGTGGATAAACATTGCCAACTTCATCCACAGTTACAAGGTACATTTCAGAAGAGATGTTAGTAATCACAGTTTAATTATTCTTATCTTCTCTGGGATTCATTTTCTCTACTGTGATTAAAATGTTTAGATTCTAAATTATTCGATCATTGAATCTTGTTTTTAATTCTGAAATAGGTGTATGATTATGATATAGAATGTTTGAAGGAAGTGAACTTGTGTGAAGAAAATGTTGTTACAAATAATATGAGAGGATTTTGTATTAGGTTCATTCTCAATACACATGGTTTCATTTTGATGTGAGCTCTTTCCTGTTTCATGCAAGAAAACCTGTCTGAATAAGTTACTATTAGTTTGTTTTAAATCACTTTTTACTATGCTTATAATATTTGCTGCTGAAGAAACCAATTGTTTCTTTTATACAATGTCTGAAATGACAATGATAAAATAATTGAAATAATCTTAAGGTTTAGAGTATCATTCATTCTTCATTCTCTTCACATTTAAATTAAAGTTAATGAAAAGTACCTCTCTGTATAGAAATTGCTGTTTTATCATAATAATACTAATAACCTGAATTTATAAGGTAAATCATTAATAATACAAAATTAAATATGAATGAATTAAAGTTATAATAGTATGAATTTTTGGGAACGTATTTCCAATGTTGTATAATGTCTGAATCTCTGTTAATTCCTTTCTCGTATTAATCATAGATTAAATATTGAATTGTTAAGAGTATGAATTTTATAACCTTCAATATCCATGGTTGGAGGACCAAAAATATGTTCGAATAACTAACCGCTTTGGTGTATTACCATAGTTAGGTGTATTTACTCTATATATTAACACTTTGCTGGTTCATATTTTGTAATAAATAAAAGACATTGTCCAGTTGATGATTCAATATTAATGTTAATAAGTTATAATAATCATTATATGTTAACATTTAAATATAACTTTTACATTACATTGATGAAAATATATATGTTAATGAATGTGTATATCGATAGTAAGAGCTCTAAATTTAGACTAAACAATGCATTAATAATAATGAACCACTATTATAAAATATTAGCTGATAAAATAGACTAGCTGAATATACAAATTTATTTGTTTTAAAAAGTGTAAGAAGAACAAGACAGTTTATTTATTTATAAATTAATAACAAGAAAAAGAGATTGAGTTAAGACTCACTCTCTTTAGCAAAATTCTTGTCCCACTATTACTTTCGTTAGTAAAAGAAAACAGTATATTTTAAAAACATTTTCTGGGCTGACAGATGGAAAATAAATATGAGGCTCATTTTTATAAGATAGTATAAAAATAAAAATACCAACAGTTACGGTTACTGGAATTAACTGTCTTCGGAGAATAACAGGGTGCATTTTGAATTTTGGTGACCCTGAAAAGGATGGTTTAGTAAATTGGTTGCTGGTGACCTTTAGCTTCAATCTTAAGACATTGATTATAAAAAATAGCCATTTTTTTAAAAGTTCTGGAGTTGACAGTTGCGATCAACAGAATGATTACACCGTGAATATTTACCGTAGATTATAATTTAAAAAAAAAACCGTTTTGGTTCACCATTAAGCGGCTGTAATAAGAAACCTGAGTTGGGCGGTCGTGTATAATTAAGTGACCGAGCTTTTTTGTGATTAGTGAGTTCTCTATCGTTTTTTTCTTTTGCCCTTGGATCTCTCCGTATTAAGCGTTTTAACAAGGTTCCTGGTTCAGTCAGGATTACTATACTAGTTCCTGATTGCGTTATTACAGAACGGAACGGAACGCAAGAATAGCGGGAATTTCAATGTTTTTCGCTACAGATCGCAGAGCCTGGACAATGTCCCTTGCTGCCGTATCTTTCTATTATCGGGCGGATTTCATCGGTTATTTAGTGACGGTTATAAATTTTAAGTTTTATTTATGGACGGATTTGGTAATTTGCGTTCCTATCCGTATGGAACATGGTGTAATTTATTTACTGGTTCTGACCGTGATAGACTAAGCTTTTGAGCCTAGTAATCCCGGCGTGATTCCCCTTCAGTCCTTCCGCTGAAGTACCCTCGGTACCAGCACCTATGGGCTAGCAGGAGTGCGCCTACCGAAGCTCTCGTTATTTGGAGGGAGAAATGCGCCCCGTTCTCCGGAGGGAGTCACATATGCTCGCTAAATGAAATTTTGGTCTCATCGTGGAACGGTGTGGGGTGCTTTTAACAAAATTTAATTGGGAAAACGGTCACTTTTGTGGCCGGAATTTTTGTGCGGTTTCCATTTATAGGTTACGCAATATAGAGGCTCCTAAGTCTGGTTTGACATTTTTTGACTCTCGTACCGCCTTTTCACGGTGGTTCGTTTAATACGGCATGAGGCCGTTTTCTTATACCCTGTGGAGTACGGTCCTCTCTGCAGATGTCCCGGAGATGGCCGTGTTCGGACACGGCCGCTCTCCCGAACAGTTTGCGTGCCTGCACCACTCCCACCTCGGATACGGTGTGTACTCCCGCATCGTAGCGAAGAATGACGTTTCTGACGAACCACGGTGCTCCAAATATCGTCCGCAACCCTATGTTTTGGACGGCTTCTAATTTCTTTTGAAGCGTGGAGTTCAACAAAGCTCCTCATACCGGGTAAGCATATGTTAGAATTGGCAGGACGTATAGTCGAAAACTATACAAATGAGCAATTTGGTCGCCAGTGGATATGGGCTGGCACTGTTCAGTACTGGGTATAGTGAGGCCCTGACGGCCTTTGCCCTTTGGGTCACATATTTAACATGTTCTCCTAAGGTAAATCGTTTGTCCAGGACTACTCCCAGGTACTTGACTGTTTTCCCAAAGGGAATTTTGCATTATTAAAGTCTTGAGTGACTGATTTGGCAGGCGTATATGCTAGAATAATAATTACTTGGTTGTTTTACCGTGCTCTATTCCTGAACACTATTGCCAAATTAACAAGTTTCCTATTTGGCTGCTTTGAACCAGTGAAATCGGTAACAGAGCCTTAATACAGGGCAAATCGTAATTTTGCGATAAGAACATAGATGCCTAACACCACATTAATAAAATAAAAATCATAAATGAATATTTCTCAATTGGTTGGATATTACAATAAAAACAGAAGAAAAAATATTCAGATCACAAAAAGATCATTACGTAGTAGTAAAAATAACACAGATAAAATACTTAGCTCATAAATATTGTATTTTCAAAAAATTTCAAGTAAACTAATCACTATATTTTTTTTACAATATTACAATTATTTCGTAAAATATTTGTGTTTTTGTTTTATGTAAAAAATTGTAAAATAAATGTTGTAATGGTTTGTTTACCTGAAGATTTATAAAAATTGAATATTTGTGATCTAATTCTTTTATCTGTGCTTTTGTATTTATTTTTAGCATCTAGGTAGAGATTAATTTTGTAACCTGAATATTGTATGCTTCTGTGTTAATTTATATATATATTTATATATACGCGCGCACGCACACACATATATACATTGATATATTATTTAAATTCCATATTTTCGTATATTTTTTTAACTAGTCAAAACATTTAAGGAAAATATTTTTTTTATGCAGCCTACACTGATATCTGTATTATCATGCCGTATTTCATTTTATACGGCATGATAATTGATTAGATCAATTTTTGTTATGGTAAGCCTTTCACTCAATTCACAAAAAAAACATTAGAACAAGTTACAATTATTATAGTAGTTAATCTATATTACTATAACAATGAACAAAAGATGGACTGAAAACAAAGTAGCGAAAGGTAAAACATTTACCTAAATTCGTTTGATGGCATTTCTGTAGCAATCCATTTATCTGTTCGTTTGTTCATTTCAATGAATCTTATTTCATAATGAGTTATTTCGAGTGTAAACCAATAAATCGATTTCTACAAAGAGAAATAAAGTAATAATCAGAAAAGATCTGACCTTGAAAATGAGGATAGAAAAAAAATTCGCTTTGAATAATTTTCTTGTTTTTTTAAAAGAAACGGTTATAGCACTTGTAGACAAATTCAGTATATAATTTTTTTTTTTATTGTTATTATTCATCTGCTGAAATATTGTAATAACAAAACGCCTTTTACTGTTTCGATATAAATTTTATAAAGTCATCTTTTTATATTCATACATAACTTTATAAAGATTTTTAAAAAAAATCAGTAGCAACTTTTTTCCACAATGAAATTTTTAGAAAAATTCTAAAATATATTAAGATCATATATGAAATCAAATAATTATTGAAAAATTTTTTTTTTTTTCAAGTGATTGTGTTGGTTTTTATTAGCTTTATGGTGGATATCTCACCAACCTTTATTATAACAAATAGATTTATAAAAAAGGATGGGAAAAATATAAGATTTTCAGAAACAGTGAGATCTGTGTTTTATAATTTGGTAATTGATTTCATAGTAGAGTAATATTATTAGGTTATCATTTACAAACTGTTAATTTAAATTTTCATAAGTAAAAAATCGGTGATTTTTCTTGATTAAAAAAATTAAAGAAAATGTAATATAGCATTCTACGTAACTTTCTAAAGTTTTTCGAACTTATTTAATTAAGAATATTTCTCAACGTATTTATAGCTTGCTTACCGAAGTTAAAAAAAGTAATAATACAATAAAGAAAACGAGAGAGAAGTAGATATCTACGGCTTTCGGTTTTTCACTCTATTTATGTTTAACGAAAAAAAAATTATCATATTTTAATTAAGTTACTTTTGTTTCTTTAGTAGTATATATTTTTGTATATAATTAAATTTAAAAAAAAAATATATATATATACTTTTTTTTTTAATATAAAACGTTTTCTTCTACTAAAATCCTGTTTGTTTATTGATGTAGATTCTACTAAAAATATTAGCCTGACAAACTCCGCTTTTATAGTTAGTTTTAGGGTTGTCGTTGATCTAGAATAATTTATGTCAATATCATATTTAAAGATATTTTAAACGCGTATACAGAGTGTATCACGAAGTACCACTGGGACTTTCATAATTTATTCTACTCGTGAAATTAATGGAAAAAGTTCATATAAATATATGTACTAAAATGCATCGTTTGCGAGTTACGGCCAGTAAAAGATTTTGCTCGGATTTCAGCTACCCCGATGAAAAGTTGTGAGATAAGTTGAATAAAACATAGAAAAGTTAGAAAAATTTGGATTCTATTTAAAAAATCTCTTTCAGCACGCCGGAAGGCGGAGGTAGATTTTACAAAGTAGGAGATGTTTTATACGGATTTGAATACTAGAGACAACGGTGTTATTTGGTAATTGGGTTTCAATGAAACACACATCTCAAAAATGGTCGACCTGAGACTGTACAAGATACAAGACTACATTTCATTTACACTCATATATCATCCTCTGAAGTAATCCTGACGGTGGTTCCGAGATAAGCGGAAAAAATAGGGGATAAAAAAGATTTCCACCATAAAATTAAGAAAAACTTCAAATTTACTCAATACAACAATGGTTGCATGTGAAAAAAATTTCACATGTTTAGCATACGACAAGCCCCATATCCTTACAATTCCAGCAATATTTTGGTCATCCCTTGCCGTAAGGGTTGGTCAATTCAAAGGTTTCTTCAGACAAAAGTTTTAAGTAATGTTTAGAGGACTAACGATCACTTTAAACCGATTCGATATATATCTATTCAGGGAGATATGATTTTTTTGTCTTTTAACCCCTATTTTTTTCACCCCCTGGGCTAATGGTTGGTGATATCAAAAAACTTTACTTACATAAGTTTTAGGCTCTTATTCAAAAGAATAGCAGGAACTTTAAACGAATTCGATGTTTCACTGAATAAGAAAGGTATAGCGATTTTTTTTCGAAAAAAGCCCCTCCATCAACGCTCCCATGGTCCGATTTTGATCGTTAACAAACTCGACCGAGATTTTGGGACGAGTTATTTTTAAGGAACAATTTGAAAGTGATTGGCACAAAATTACGGCAGCTATCGTGTCCACAAGAAAGTGAAATATATTTTTTTTTTCCGGAAGTCGAATCATGGTACCCATTATAATAGGTAGCTTTTTTATGAAATCCACCTAAAATGGACTAGACGAAAGTGTATTTTATGTAACGGTATCGTAAATTTTCAAAAATTAGCTCGAAATTTTCAACACATTTCTTGGCACGCTTCTGTATTGCTTTTTTTTTGTTATTTTTAGTTCTTCAGGGCTGTTCTTAGCTTTGTCAGCCGCATCCATAATGCGGACAATTAATTCCTCAGAAGAATGTATTTTTGTATTGTATACAATATTTTTCATCCATCCCCAGGTGTAAAAATCTGAAGGTTTTAGATCAAGCGATCTTGGTGGCCAAGAATGTAGACCACGATCCATTTGTCAGCAAATTGATGATTTAAATGACTGGAAACGGCAGATGAGAAGAGGGATGGCGCGCCATCATTCTGGAAGTATACTTTGCTTCTCAGCGCTAGTGGAACATATTCAAGCAACTGCGACAACTTTTCTTCAAAAAAGTGCAAGTAGACCTCAGCATTTAAGCGGACAGGAAATATGAATGGTCCAGACAGCTGATTGTGAAGAAGGTCGCACCATTCATTGGCGCTAAATCGGTGATGGAAATTTTCACCGTTTCATGAGAATTTACTTCTGCCATGTATGCTGTCGCCTAAGTTTTTGACGCTATCTCGAGTAAAATTTGCCTCGTCGGCAAACAAAACGTAGTAGAGTTGTTTGTGTTCCACCAGTTGCAGAACTCCAAGCGAAGCGGACGACTGTCTTCTGGGTGTAGGTGTTGAACTGGCTGTTTGTAATAAGGATAAAATAATTTTTTTTAGTGTCCTCCAAACCATCGAATGGGAATCTCCGATCTCCGAAAGATATCGGGTACTGACATCTGGTCTGCGCTGAACTGCATCGTTAATAATTTCATCAATAAATCGTTGTGTTGGACAGATCGTTCGTAGCTGGTACAAATAATAATTTTGGCAAATCTAACACTGGTGTCTTATTCTACAAAATAAAAAATTTTGAAAACTTCACCTTCAAAAATTTCAAAATGGTGACCATCTTAATTCTTCAATCTTCAGTATCTTTGTAATTATCTGTTTGATCAAATTTTTACATATTAAAAAATTTATTTTTTATTTTGAACAGACATCTAATTTGTAAAATTCCGTTGACAAACAATCGACTTATTGCAAACAATTAACCCGGAAGTACGCTGTACCCACCGTACTGCAAGCTGATAATTTTTATTAATTTACTATTATTATTTATTATTAATAATTTTTATTGCATTTAGTGGAGGAAACAAAAACAGGCAAAAAATTATTTTTACGAATGAAGTGTCATTTTGTTCAAAATAAAATGTTTCATAAATTTTGCAATTCGCAAAAATTTGATCGATGTTACAAATATACTGAAGATCAAAAAGTTAAGTCAGCCGCCATTTTGAAATTCTTGAATTGACGGTTTCAATTTTTTTTTATTTCGTAGAGCAAGAGACTAGTCTTAGATTTAACAAATTTAATTAAAGTAGGTTTACCCGTTCCCGAGAAATATTTTTTTGTTGTTGAAAATCACGAAATGGGGTCCAAAAGGAAAACAAAGAAAAATAGGACTTATGTCGATATGAACATTTCTGTTTATTTTGGTATCCTGAATCAGTACCTGAAGGTCGGTGAATATGTCCCAGGAACTCTGTATATGTATATAACAGGGTGGGCCTTTTTGATCGGACATAATTTTTTTTTTTAATGCTGTGACCAATAACAGTTATCTGATTGATTTTGACGGCTATAACGTTTTCCCAATTTCCGCTTTGTTTGTACAATTCAATATGGTTAACACACACTTCTTTAATGTGATTATTCCAGTCGACTACTGTATTTAACCCATACCTCATTCACGGTGACACCGAGTAATATTTTATAGTTGTACTGCGTTGAATAACAACGCCATAAAACGCCGTCAGTTTCGTAAAGACGCATAGCGTATTCGTTACGACATGTCCTGGCTCCCGGTAAAATGCCACTACGTTCCAGCAACTCAATGGTACCTTTTACCTTCGTGGAAAATTCCAAATGTTCATGTTAAAGGTCGGTAAAGAAATTAAACTGCTTCCATGATAACCGATTCTAGGTAACCGGCTGCAGTATGTATGTTATATAAAAATACAGACTGAATTTACATAATTGTGATACGGAAACTTACTTTTGTCTTACCCTTTCTGTTTTATTTAATCTTTAAATAGCATTCCCATATGGTTAAAAAAAAATTCATCGACTATTTTAAGTAATCAGTGGCGCCGGTATTCAATAAATATACCAAATTATAAAAAATTGTTTTTCCTAATGTTCTTTATGACACTTAGAGAAACTGGTGCTGAGGAAAAACATACGAGACATCTATTTTGATATGAATAACACAAAAATTAATGAGATTAATATGATCAGTGAGATATTTACGTCATCTTTATCAACAGAGGCAATCAAATTGTAACAAAACTATACTTAAATTTTATTTCAAACCGTACCATGTGAATAATAAATAATGAATACGTATAATTCTGATAATAACGTTCGTTGTATGTGCATGTATTTTGAAATTGGCATATACATCTACACCATTATACTATACATACATATATATAAACGTTGGCTGTTATTAATTCATGATGTGCATATACTAGTTCTAATCCATCGGGAGAATGAATATTATATACGTATAATACAGTGGTATACATACCCATATAGATGTATTTATATAATTACGGTTGTCTATGTTGAAATGGAAGGAGTTAACAGAGATATATAATATACATTATTATGTGGACAGCGACTAATACGCCATGCATTTGCCAATGGTGTTAGATTGACATATAGGTACCCCTGGGATGTATTTGTGAAGTTGATCGTAACAACCCAATCATCCAACTATAAGGGTTATAATGATTTATTATATTTTTGTGTCACTCTTTCTCTTTCTATCCCCCTTTTTCGTTCTCTATTTATTTATCTGTTTTTTATTTATGATGAATTACCTAGCTTCTAATTGTTTTTTTTTTTATTTTAATTTTTAGTAATTATTTCTGTAGGAAAAATATTTACGTTATTAGAAGTAAACACAACATTTCGTAACTTTTTCGTGTTTGATGTAAGATTTAAAACATTTTTTAGATAAGAATGAAGAGAATATATTAATATAAAAGAAAAACATTATTATTTTCTTATTTTGAATACTGTTTTACAAAATATATTAGAAACTTAAAAAAAAAAAATGTTTTTTTGAGTTTCCTTGTTTTTTTTTTGTCCTCAGTAATTTTGACTGGTTTGACGCAGCTCTCCAAGATTTCCTATCTAGTGCTAGTCGTTTAATTTCGGTATACCGAAATCCCCCTACATCCTACATCCCTAACAATTTGTTTTAAATATTCCAAACGTTGCCTGCCTGCACAATTTTTTCCTTCTACCTGTCCCTTCAACATTAAAGCAACTATTCCAAGATGCCTTAATGTGTGGCCTATAAGTCTGTCTATTCTTTTAACTATATTTTTTCCAAATGCTTCTTTCTTCATCGATTTGCCGCAACACCTCTTCATTTGTCACTTTATCCACCCATCTGATTTTTAACATTCTCTTGTAGCACCGCATTTCAAAAGTTTCTAATCTTTTCTTCTCAGGTACTCCGATCGTCCAAGTTTCACTTCCATATAAAGCTACGCGCCAAACATATACTTTCAAAAATATTTTTCTGACGTTTAAATTAATTTTTGCAAATTATATTTCTGACTGAAGGCTCGTTTCGGCTGTGCTATTTGGCATTTTATATCGCTCCTGTTTCGTCCATCTTTAGTAATTCTACTTCCCAAATAACAAAATTCTTCTATCTCTATAATCTATTTCTTCCTATTTTTACATTCATTCTTCCTATTTCTACTACATTTCATTACTTTTTTTTTCGATGCAGTACTTGTTTATTTTCATGCAGTAGTTCTTGCATAGGACATCATCTATGCCATTCATTTTTCCTTCTAAATCTTCTTTACTCTCAGCTAGAATTACTATATCATCAGCAAATCGTAGCATTTTTATCTTTTCACCTTGTACTGTGTCTCCGGATCTAAATTGTTCTTTAAGTTTCGTTGTAAAAAAACAAATAACCGAAACCAGCGATTATTATAGAAACGAATCTCAAATCTTGTTCGGAGTTTAGGTAAAGAAAATTTATCTTAACTTGTAAGAATTTCTTGTTTTTATGTTTTTTTATCAGTTTTCCTTTACATTGGATCTCTAACAAAATGTTCAAAATTTATTAACTGCACTATATTATGAAAATAATTAATTAAAATAATGATGTTTAAACTACATGACTTTCTTGTACGCCTATTAAATTATGACATTTTTAATTAATTTTTTTTTCATTATATTTTATTATTGAATTATTATTTATTGTTAAACTATTTTTACAATCAGAGATTAATAATTATTAATAAATCAATATATTTAAATTAAAATAAGAAAAAAGTTAAAAAAGGAAATGAAATCGCATTCGAACCGATGTGCCTTCCATTTGTAAGATCCAAATATTTCATTAATTAATCAATTTTTATTGGGCTATAACTTTGAAACCAATGAAAATTAATACCACTTATAATATATCGTTGAAAATCTCTCAGTGAGGGTTTATTGCTGCAGTCAAGAAAAAGTCCTAAATCCATTTGGAGTTTGGGCTTTTTTGGACACGTTTTGCCCAGTCGATTACAATCAAAAGGGGAGGTGGACAACTAGATATTATAACAGTCCTAAATCCAAAATTTCAACATTCTACGGCTAATCGACTTTGAGTTATGCGAGATACATACATACGTATAGACGTCACGCCGAAACTAGTCAAAATGGATTCAGGATGGTCAAAATGGATATTTCTATTGAAATCTGAAATTTTTCGCGATTACAATACTTTCTTGTACTTCGTACAAGGAAGTAAAAATATTATACAATTACGTAGAATGTTTTAAGTTAACTCTTAAGCGTGAAATGAAGTTTGTATAATTCAAAATTAAAATGTGCAATTCGAAATATAAACTGTTCTGTTTTATTTTTTTCTAATGAGCGCAGATTTATCTGATTACGTTCTTATAAAATCAATGTTACAGTCATATAACAGATTCAAATAAATAGATAAAAAGATTATATTTTTTTCAACTAGTTTGTTTGTCCAATACAACTACATTAATTATTGAATGGCTTAAATCCATCTCCACTATTGAAAACCTTATGTCTCTGTTAATAACAAATAATATAATAATTACGTCACCCCTCCTCAATTTCTTTAATATTTCCTTCCTTTCTGCAAATTGATTTGCACAAATAAAAAGAGCGATTTTTCTTTTTAGACTGATAAAAGAATCTCTCCAGAAATAGTTGAAGTGTGTATACTCCTGAAATCCTTTTCAGAAGACTAAATTTGCATGAGGGAAAAGGGTCACCATATATATTTTATATATATGGTGACGTTTTTTTATTCAGCATAGTTACTTTACTAAACAAAGTAACTCGATCTCAGAAAAAAAAACTTAAAATTTACAGGTACAAATTTTTAATTTTTTTTTTTTTTTTTTTTTTTTTTTAAAGTAAGGATTCATTTTATAAAAATGTAACGTAAAAAGAATGAAGGACTTTTAGAATTTTGGCTAAGAATCTCTTTTTCATAAAATTAAAGTAAATAAAAATAAAACAATATTTTCTGTTTTGGAATAATATTTACTACTTACGTAAGTGGATAAGATCACGATGACTGTTCGGCAAGTTCTTGACCTGACAAAGAAAACAAGCAATTTTTTATTTACATCTTTACCTTCCGATTCTTTGCATTTAGACCAACTAATCTTTAATACATTCAGTATAATGCAATTTCTACAACTCTTCAAAATAATTAGTCATCTCAGCTCATCATTTGAAGTGAATCTTAAATCGGCGAACCATTTCTTTAGAATTGAGAAAACGGAGTAATCGCTAGGAACTAAATCCAGCAAATACAGAGCAATGTGAAAGCACTTCAAATCATAGATCAAGTTTTGTGTCAACAAACTGTGAAGTGTATGCAAGCGCACAATCTTCGTGAAAAAAGCACTTCATTTTTGACCAGATGTAGACATTTAATATGACTAACATCCTTCAATCGGTTTATTAATGAAGTATAATATTCACCGGTGATGTCCCTGCCGTTTTCCAGGTAGTTTATGAGCACCACACTACGAGAATCGAAAATAACCGTAGCCATGACTTTTCCTGCGGATGGAACAGTTTTCGCTTTCTTTGGTGCACTTTTACTTATTCCCGCACTCACTATTTGGAATACTATTTCATCTCTGGCGTTGTTCGTCCAAAAACCACAGAGGAATAGTGTTTAAATAAGTCTAAGTCTTTTCCGTACGTAAAACACCATGTAAAATGTGATAGACACGGTCTATCGAGAACTTTGTGATTCAGCAAGTTTGTTTACGTTCAGACGGTGATCATTCAATACGGAATTATGGATTTTGTGACGATTTCGTCCTGTTTTTGGACGTCCCGAGAGTTCATCTTGAATACTTGTACGACCACGTTTAAATTCAGCACCCCGATTATTACCTCCCTTTTGTTACCGTCAAAAACAAAAAGTAAAAATCTTCTACAATAGAATCTAACTCTTTTTATATGTACATTTTGATTAAATTTTTTAAAACAGCTTTTTAGTATTTAACTTTTAGTAATTTTTTTAGTACTTTACAACATCTTAAACTTCAGTTTTATATCCTTTTTTCAGAAAATATTAAAAATTAGTTACTTTACACGATCACTACAAACAACTAAACTCATCAGTCTGTAATTTCGTAGCATGTCATTAAAAGGATCATACTTGACAAATATTACAGTCATTTGCTCATATTTTCGCCATCTGTGTCTCAAGACGAGAACTTTCCGAACAGCCCTAGTACTGTCACAGTGAACCTGGATCCCGAAAATATCATGCAGATAAGTTTATAAATGAGCTATCAGTCAATGAACAAACAGCCAGTTCAAAAATCGATATAATTATTTCCGGAAACAAACATACCGAATGAGAATTGCTGCTAAAATTAAAGAATAAGTTTTCTTTGCTTCTAAATGATATGCTCGTTCTTATTTCATTATACGCACTGAAATTCAGTCATGTAACTAATATAAGCAGTCGTATTTTCTAAAGAGACTTACTCTAAAATAAATATTACTCTCAGAGAAAGTAACTCGTAAAGCATTGTTTCACCATTCGTACATCTTAGATTATTCACTTATCAAAATATTTATTCGTCTAATAGTTTAATTTTCTTATTATTTTTTTTTTTTTATATTATTATTTATAATTTACTGTTTTTTTATAATTTAAATTAATGGAAAATTTTACTGATCTGAGTTAATTGATTATAATATTTAATTTTTTCATTTATCATATTTCTACTGTTATTATTAATAATTTTTTTATTACGAAGGATTTTTATTCATATTTATAATGATTTTTATTGGACTAGGGAGTTAAGTTATCAAACTTTAATATTAGTTTATATTTTTACAGGAGGTAATTTATTTTTAAATACAAATATTAAAAAGATAATTTATTAAATCATAGACGAACAGTAATAAAACAGTTTGTAATAATTTTATGCGGTGTGTTATTATTAAACAGAAAAAGAATATCAAAGAGAGGGATCTATATATTCCTTTTATTTAACGCTACAGGTTTGATGTATAATTCAGAGATCCTGGAAATTTGAGTCTCACTCCAACAGACAGGAACCAACTCGTTTCCTGTTTGTTCTTTCACAAGACCTAACTGAAAAAGAAAAAGAAAAATTTAGATAAGAGGAAATACTATAAAAGGTGGAGGCAAGAGGAAAATAAGGCGAGGTGAAACGTTGCATGACAGGGGTGGGAAGTTAATTCTTGATCCCTATATTTCCCTGCCACACCCCTATCATTTTTTTTTTTTACTGTTCTACTTCTTTCTTATTCTTCGTTTTCTTCTATAATCTTCTTCTTCTTTTTGTTTGTAGTACTGCGGTGTATTTTAACTGCCAACGGCCAAGTAAAGAAGTCATTTTGAACAGAATTTACATTTTCACACCCTCACTACTCGTTGGTTGACAAACGAAACGGTAATTTAGACGGGGGGGGGGGGAGGTTTTAACTTTAAAGTGAAAATACTTCCTATAATCCAAACTTCAGTTCATCGTTACATCCATCTTATTTATTATTATTATTTTATATATATATATATATATATTTTTTTTATATACTTTTTTAATATTTTTTTCACAACATCCAGTTTAATTTAACCCTCTACAACATTGTAATTGTTATTCATCCTTGTTATATTATTCATTAACATCTGTTTGTAATTTAAAGTTTTTTCTTTCTGTTTTCTATCCTTTATTGTCATTATACTCGCCGTACACAATAATAATAATAACTTCGTATTCTCATTAACATAAAAAATGCAAAAATATTGTATTTTTTTAAAAATCCGAAGTCTTCTTAAGTTATCTAATGAGAAATAATTTTAAAAAAATTAAAAAAATGAAGTTTTAGAAGCATAATCAAATAGACTTAATATTCTTGATAATGTAA
>NC_134463.1:88040156-88042656 GCF_047948215.1 Lycorma delicatula
CTCCGCGTGCCACGCCAGAGCAGAAATGCCAAAGCAGTGACGTGACCCAGTTGACAAAGATAACCGGAGCCGAAGCTATTGGAGGATTAGTTTTGGAAGACAACGGAAAGAGTCTTACTACGTCTGAGAAGAGAAAAGAAAGAACTTCTCCAGACACCGATAATAATTTCACATTTAACATTGACGACGAAACAACCAAGAACGATGTCCAGAAGGCCTTACAAGAGGCAGCTGGCGATGACTACGGAATACCTGGAGAGGTCATTAAAATTCGTCCGGCCTACAGAGGCACACAGACCGCTTTGGTACGATTACCAGCAGCAACAGCGCAGAAGATACTCGGAGAGAGAGGCAAGATACGAATTGGCTGGGTGAATTGCCGTATCAGAACAGTGAAGACTCCACTACGATGCTATAAGTGCTGGCACTTTGGACACACTACTGTTCAATGTAAAAGCGAGGTCAACCGATCTGGGCTTTGCATCAAATGTGGGCAAACAGGTCATCAAGCTGCTCAATGCTCAAATAAGGTGAAATGTGTTTTATGTGCGGAAAAACCTGGTTCTCAGGATACTGCTCACCGGTCTGGCGCTGGTCGGTGCCCGGTCTTCCAGGAAGCACTCCAGAAGCTGACAAATAAACGAACATGAAGATACTGCAGCTCAACATTAATCACTGTGAAGCTGCGCATGATTTGCTCATGCAGACAGTACGAGAGTTGAAAGTTGATCTTGTGTTTCTATCGGAGCCATATAAACATCTCACCGGGCAACCATGGGAGACAGACATCACCGCTAAAGCTGTCATTTGGTCCTGTGGTAAACTCTCCTTCCAGAATGTAGACAACAATGGCAGCGCCGGCTTCGTAGCAGCATCAATAGATGGCATTCGCTTCTACAGCTGCTACGCACCACCTAGCCTCTCCATTGCTGAATTTACTGACTTCTTGGATCGCCTGACCGAAGACGCAAACCAACATCATCCAGTGGCGATAGCCGGGGACTTCAACGGCTGGGCAGTCGACTGGGGTAGTAGGCAGACTAATGCACGAGGAAGAGAACTACTAGAAGCTTTTTCTACACTTGATGTAGTCTTGCTCAACAGTGATGACAGGCCGACCTACACCAAAGGTGACGCAAGCTCGATTGTAGACCTCACTTTTGTCAGTACCAGCCTTGCTAAAGGTAACTCCAACTGGAAGGTACTAGACATCTACACTGCCAGTGACCATCATGCTATACTCTGGGAAACGTCTAACGACCGGAAACTCAGAGGGCCTAACAAGCCATCTAACATCGTTGGTTGGAAGGTGAAATCCCTAGACCCAGAAGTATTGATAACAGCCCTCGATAGTGATCCGATAGAGACTGGATGTGCAGAAGAACATACTAAGGCCCTGATGATGCGAGTAACACAAGCTTGTGATGCCAGTATGCCTCGCAAACGTGTTATCAATTCAAGACCTGCGGTACACTGGTGGAACGATCACATCAGCAACCTTCGTAAAGAGTGTCATAGAAAAAGAAGATTATCTCAGCGTGGCTATCAACGACCCAACTCTGCAGTGCTGATTGCAGAGTATAAAAAAGCTCGTCGTGAACTCAATAAGGCCATAAAAGAGAGCAAAGGAAGATGCTGGAAAGAGCTCATATACGAGGTGGACAAAGACGTGTGGGGCAGGCCTTATAAAGTGGTCATGACCCACCTGAAGAAACAACAAATGCCGTCACCTACGTGTCCTCAGCTCCTTCAGAAAATCGTCACTGCGCTGTTTCCACAGCAACACAGTCTCGATTATCAGTTAAAGCCAGGCGAACTAGACGACATTCCACCTGTCACTGAAGAAGAGTTGCTGGAGGCCTGTAATCGTGTAGGAAATAATAAAGCGCCGGGATTGGACGGAATCCCGAATATAGCCTTGAAAACCATCATAAAGGCAGCACTAGCATTATTTCTAGACGCGTACAACGCATGCCTCAAGGAGGGGACTTTTCCTCGTAAGTGGAAACAGCAACGGTTAGTACTGTTACCTAAAGGGAAGAAACCGCCAGAAGAACCGTCATCTTACAGACCACTCTGCATGCTAGATACGGCGGGTAAGATATTTGAGCGTATCATCCATCAGCGAATAGATGCAGTGGTTGATCCACTCCTGGCAGATAACCAGTATGGATTCCGGAAAGGACGATCAACCCTGGACGCGATCAACCTGGTTGTCAATACGGCCAAGGAGGCGATCGCAGGAACTAGATGGAAGGGTGGAACGAAGAAGTACTGCCTGGTTGCTGCCTTAGACATCAGAAATGCTTTCAATTCCGCTAATTGGGACTGCATCATGCAAGCTCTCGACGAGAAAAACGTGCCAGTATATCTTCGCAGACTAGTGATTAGCTATTTTACAGATAGAGTGCTGAAGTACGATACAAAGAATGGTCCGAAAGAGTATGATATAACCGGTGGTGTGCCACAGGGCTCTGTTCTCGGTCCACTTTTGTGGAAT